>NC_047533.1:51891623-52037671 GCF_012275295.1 Melopsittacus undulatus
TGAAGATCATATAAGAAAACTTGTAGGAATTAATGCTAAAAAAAAAGACACTGACTTTCTTCTAAAAGTATGCTGAATTCCCAAATGAGGGAGGAAAAAAGAGAGAAATTTTATGATTTCTTGTTATTTAGCAGTAAACAGATGCTTTCTGGCCTTTCACTTACTTTGTGTTGGACTAAAAGTATATAAACTGCTTTGAAGAAAACAGTATGTTTGGAAACTCCTGAATTTCTTAAATATATTTCGAGAGGGACTTTTTACAAGGGCATGTAGGGATGGGACAAGGGGGAATGGCTTTAAACTGAAAGAGGGGAGATTTAGATGAGATAATAGGAAGGAATTCTTCACTATGACGGTGATAAGGAACTGGCACAGGTTCCTCAGAGAAACTATGGCTGTCCCATCTCTGGCAGTGTTCAAGGCCAGGTTAGACGGGGTTTTAAAAACCACTGCTTGACATCTTTCATAATTGCTTTTGCAGAAGGGCAGGAATGCTAACACCCTCCTGCCCACCCTACTCACCAGCCATAGAGAATTATTTCCTTGTTTGGATAAACTATACAAGTAATAACAAACAGAGAGTTTCACATTTCACATTCAAAGGTGCAGAGCCTGGAAGCTGAACTCAGCAAACTTCAAACTGGAGACAAGACACACATTTTTAACAGTGCAGGTAATTAACCACTGGAATTTCTTGCCCTGGAATATACTATGACACTTCGAGCTTTTAAATCAAGTCTGGATGTCTGAAAAAAAATGCTGTCTGCTTCAGATGCAAGATACTGAACTCACTGTAGAAACCATTGGCCTTGTTATGCAGAAAGTTAGACTAGACAGTCTAAGAGCTTTAGTGGCTAGGAAAGTTCTAAGAGCTTTAGTGGCTAGGAAATAGAAATCCAGGCAAGTATAAAACACAATATGCACAAATCCTGGTAATGCACACTATTTATGAATTCACTTTTGCTGAGAATATCAAGCACTTGAATTAAAAATTAGCTGTCTGTGGGTGCACTGGTCATACTATAATACACAACGTATATGACAGAATGTGTGCAAGTGGAACATGTGAGTGGCTTCAAGAGCAACCAAACCAAAATTCCCATAAAATGTGAACCATGTGTTTGTACATCTTTGTTCGTGTATTTTATTTTTTAATCAGCTATTTTTAATAGACTGAAAATGAAGAACTGTAGTCCAGTAAAGATAACAGTGACTGGGTACAGCTAGGCAACAAGAGGGTAGCAGCTTGCCAAAGGCACACCACTTACTCCTGCATTGACCAAGACCAAGCTGCTCAGACTCCCATGGCACTGCAGTCTGGATTTCTTCTGATACACCTATATGTCTTCATCATTTAATTTGGACAATCCACAATAACCCTGAGTGTAATTACAGTTCTGCCAGACAGTCTTAGTCCCCTTCAAAGAAGAATCCTTGTCAGAGAGAGTAAAGGTAAAAACTCTGCTCTGCTTTCCCCAGCCACTCCCAGGAAGAAACTTCAGCCCCCACTGATGAGGCTTTCCCATGGAGCACTGGTCACCCAGACCAGGTAGTTCCCAGTGAACAGTTTCCACAGTGAAGCAGTTTCATGCCTTGTTCATTGCATAAAAATGTGGCCTTTATCCAAACAGCTAGAATCCATGTCAGCTTCTCATTCCTAGGAATCACATACTTGAATGCCGGATGCCTCGTGTCATCTTCCCACCTCCAATTAATTCAGAAAGTTCTTTCTGGCATTTTATGACAACAAATTTATCAATCCAGCCTGCTGACTATGCAAGTCCTTTTCCTAAATACACTACACTGAGTACCTGAAAACACAAAACTGTTTTTCTTAGAAGCTCAGTGGCAAAGTCTCTTACCTGACTGTTTCGTGGCACTGACACAATGGGACATCTTTCTAGTGCTACTATAGAAGTTATTGTTCACAGTCCATCATTACTTTGCTCAATTTTATCCAGTTATCCATTTGATTGCCAGATGAGTTTCATCAATTGGAGTAGCCAGATGGAACATTATAGCCAGAAGTGTGCCCTAAGATGCACCTTGTTTACTATTTTATAAAGAAAAACAAAAGGAAAACAACACTCAGTCCATTCAGCCTGTGCATAAAACCCACTAAAGCCAGTGGTTTTACCTTACTCCTCAATTAGCCCACTTGTTTCAGTGAGGCTTCATGAGCTTCCACAGAGCTAAATATATCTCCTAGGATATATTTACTGTCCAGAATAGTCTCTGTGCAATTCAGAGCCTCCTGAACCAGCACAGAAGAAAGGTGACACAGTGATCTCAGAGAAATCAGGCCTGGTAGAAGAGATGTCAAACTGATGTCCCTGGAGACTGCATTTCCAGTCATAAGGCTGAACTGAACTAGCTGAGGAGATCCCAGCCCCACCTGCATAGACCCCCTGTAGCCAGAGATGAGTTAGTTGTTTGTCATTGTGAAACACAAACTCTCCTGCAGTGTTGGTGCATTTTGGTTTGGAGAACTGAGAAAGAAAGGCTGCAGCTTGGTGCTTTCCACAACGTAACACATGCTGGATGCTTATTTGTCCACTGCACTTATGTAAAAGTGGATCAACAAGTCTCTCGGCTTCTCCTTTCCCATGGCACAGCAGACATGATTTAAATCCTACTCTGCAGTGTTTGCTATGTGCTGATGGCTTTTCACAATAAAGGTCTGAGATGTTATAGGCCACAGGAACACAGGTAGGCAGCTTGCTATCAGTGCTGCAAGTTTTTCCTAGTCTACAGCTAGATATTAAATAGCTGTATCAAAAAAGAGACCCAAAATAGCCTTTCCTTAAAGCTGAACTCCTCAGGCCTGAAAATTGCATAGTAGGGTTTTGTCAGAATTGATCCCCCCAAAAGAAAATTCAATGGAATTTTAGGAAGTTTTGACCTGCGAATAAACAGCAGTTACAGAAGAAGAGACACACATGCTTTGGTTTTATTGTTCTCTTTTATTCTCTTTTTCCCTCTTCCCCCAATTTACATGAGTTTTTAAATCTAGATGATCAAAGAAGTACCTCTTGGAACAATACAAGAAAAAAGAAAGCCCTTCACTCTAGGTGGTTCAGACCAGCACATTAATGCTGAGGTACCATTGTGATGCCCTGTTCTGGCAACTGTGTAATTACATCTCAAATGGAATCATGAGATTCACTGTGTACACTCACTGAAAGAGAGATTAACAACTGCAATGGTTTTCAAGATAAGATTTTTATACTGATGCTCTTTCTGCCGCTGTACCAAATTTCTTGTGGTGAAGTCAGTGAATCACAGTAATATGTAAGTGTTGACAGCTATTTATGTTAGGTTCTTTTGAATTTGTAAACAGAATATGACAGAACTAAAGCAACCGCCAAGAGGTTATTTTACACTCTGCTGAACTACATGAAGTGATATAAAGGCATTTCAGAAAAGTTTTACAGAGCTGGGGAAAAACTGCAGGACTAACATTCAGATTATGTTAGAGAAAAAACCCTAACATGGTTCCCACAGTGAAAGTTCATGCTTGTAACATTGTACTAGCTAACATCAGCTTCCTATCTGTCTAATCAACAAGCCAAGTGTACGCAGGATGTGTGTACTGACAATAATGGTGTGGTGCCAGGGCGCGGTCTTTCTTTTTATATTAGATACATATGCCGTTACGGGTAAGCATTGTCTAAGGACCTAGCACATACACAAAAAAACCCAAACAAACAAAAAGGTTGTGCAAGCTCTGGCCTAGCCACAGGCCACAGGATGTAGCCCACAGAGCACTTCAGGAGCCAGCCACATCCTCCTCCACTGCTTCTTTTTTAGGTTTTATGGGAGTCCCCAGGATCCACATGCGAACAACACTCACTCATTTTTCATTCTGCTCCTTCCCACAACCTCCCACTCTCATCCCACTAGAAAACACCCAAGAGAGAAAAATAAATGAGGACCTGGGTATAAGAATGTGAAGAGCTTGCTGGGTGAAGCTATAGACAAAATAGATGTGGAGTTAAAAGTCACAAGAAATATCTGCTCTGGGCCCCAGTTCCAGTTTTCAAACAGCTGACTGGGAGATATTCATGGTTTTGGGGTCTTTTTTTAAATTTTCTTTCTTTTTTTGCCTTGCCCCTTTTCTATTCCTGAACATACTTCAAGGCAAAAGAAAAGAGTACTTACAGGCAATCAAGCACAATTCCCATTTGATAACACAATGACTTCTAGCAAGGCTCAGGCTGACCCCAGGTATGCTCAGACTGATCCTGTGATACTGTAGAGCAGCAGAGATGGTACACATAAACACATCAACATGAGAACTAACCAGTCTGGCTGCATTGATGTATTCACTGCTTCAGTTCTCTATTTAATTGCACAGCATGTCCCTCCATCTCCAAGAGCTTTTGTTTACTCAGTTCTTAAAGAGAAATAATATGGAACCAGTACGGACGGGAAGTGATCATATAAGTTCTAGCAGGTAAAAACATACATAACTTTTGCTGCAAGCAGTCATTTTATAAGTTATTTATGCAGCATTCTCATTTACTTATGTTAATATAAATCAAGAGTAACTCAGCCACTAAGCCAGCATGAAGGAGTTCTTAAAAGTCAGATGTCTGATGTAACAATATTTTGTGTGAATATCTGCTGTCACTTCTGCCCTCCCCATAAGAAAAAACATTTCCTGCTAGCTAGAGGCAAATGCCTGAAAGTGCAAGCACTCTGGGTTAAGAGCTTCTAAAAGCATTATTGCTTAAAGCATTATCACTTTCAAGCCAATTTCATGATTCTGAACAGTTGAGGTTGGCAAAACTAAGCAAGTTGGAACAAATGAGGTGCAAATGCTAAGTAAGGCCAACAAAATATACACTGCAGCAGAGCATCATATATGAATTTGTTGTCCACAAATTTGTTGGCTGACCTCTGGATAGTATCTGGAATGCTACTTACTGAATATTGCTTCAGTAACCTCTGTCCTACTGCCAAAATCAGTACTCCTGTTTGTGGTAATGTGGCCTTTTGTGATACACGTTATTTAGAGATGAGCTGATCATAAAAAACCTGATGAAAAACTGGAAAGATTGAGGGAAACAGATAACGTTTTCAGGGGAAAAAAAATATAAGCATGGAAAATTTTACTTATTTGGGAGCTGAGCACAGCAGATGGCAAGATCTTCAGGGAAATAAACACAAAGTTTGGAAAAGCAAGAGTGTGTTCTAGCAGTTGCCAGTGATCTCATGCAGCAGGAAAATCAGTCAAAATTAAATAGACACTCAGTAGCACCAGTGTTTTGTCAACATTTTGTAAAGAACAGGGACTTGGCAGCCAGAAAGGGCAGGACAGAGGAGGCTGACTAGCTTCGAGGACCAGTGTTTGCAAAAATAATTGTCAGGATCAGATGGTATTGTAACTTTAGCAATCAGGAGTTTTTAATGGAGATTCATCAATTGTATATCAAAGAGTGTGTAGCTATAAAACTAAACTAAATGTGCATCTGCTACAGTCCACTCCCAGGCTGGTGACTGTCAACTGATCAAGTAAAACATGAGTGAGAGCTGAACATATATGATGGAGGAAATAATATTTTCCCAAAGAAACATTTTAATAAATTAATATGGTTCATAAATATGCTTATTGATGAATAAGGTTTACAAACATATTAATAATCTTATAAATCCAAGTACAGAAAGTTCATAAACCTGTGTTATTCCATAGAAGGCCTGTAAACATCTCTTCCAGGTAAAGATGGACTGAAACAGTGAACAGTGTCTCACCTAGAACTTGTTCTTTCTCCATTCGTTCCTAATCAGGTTTCAGATTTCCTATATATGATATAAATAAGGGAGGTAAGATAGGGGCTATTACATCAAGTTTAATTAGCAAGTGATTTAATTTTTAAATAAGAAATTATAGATGGCCAAAATTATCCATCGTTCTGCTTCAAATTTAAATCTCTACTCAAGGTCTCTCTGTACATAGGATTCCTTCTTAGTCTTAATTTTAAATTACTACCAGCTACCTGTCTGCCAAAACTTGAAAAAAGGATAACTATGGATGCAAGAAAATGTAATTGCAGGGAGAAATTATGCATGCTTTCTGTACATAGACACAGTAAGTGAAATCATTGTTGAGATCAGTTGGCCATTATTTACAGCCATACAACTTTTCTAATGTCTGCCTCATGATTAAGTATTGATTAAAAGAGAAAAGTCTGGGTATAGAAATAAACAGAACACTTTTTCATGCATCTCTACCTATGTGTGATACTTACATCTGCACATATATGTCTAAAACTGGAAGGGAGCGGGGACTCACTCTGGCAGTAGCACTGTAGAAGACCACATCATCAATACAGTTCCTTAAAACCAGAATTTCATTTGGGTACCAATTTCTTCCTTCTGCTCTCAGAAAAATCACCTTTCTCCCCATGAAGTTGGGCTGATAGTCCCTGGATAAAGTTTGCAGGTGAAGATGAATGATGTGCTCTCTGTGGTAAATTTTAGGTAGTTACCTTTTATTTTTATAGAATTTATATGTTCAGTAGCAATCCTTCTCTAATGAACTGGGTAAATTCCTATTTACTGGTGCCAGCATTTTTTCCTGGGCCTCAGAAAGGGGAAAGGGTTTCATTTAGTATTTGCAAAGGGCTGAATCAAGTAAAATGATGCAGGATATTTGTGTGGATGTGGATATCTTAGGCTTAAATCTATATACAATAGGACCATGACCAAACAGGGGTAATTTATAAGCTTTGGCAAGAACCATGGCCAGTTTAGAGCATGTTGGTGATTTGCATCAGCTTTTAATCTGGTTTTAGGTTTTCCCAGAGTCCTAATGTTAAGACTTGCAGAAATCTATCCCTTTTTATTTCTGCTGAGTTTGGTCTTAATTGGATGCTCCAGAAGTTTAGAAAATCTTACTAAAGTCTTAGAGTCCCAAGTACGTAAAAACAGTAGGGCATACATCTACTAGAAAACATTGGATCATGAGGAATCAAGACATACAATTGTCCATCTAGTCTAGTATTTTGCAACCAATACAGACAAAAAAGTACACAGTGGGCGATTTCTGATGCATGTCTCCAGAAAAAATTTCCAGTCAAGTGGATCTTAATGTCTTTCGTATTTGATGTGCAACATCCTGAGCAAATTGCAAGGCAGGAAAAAAAATCCCCTCCCACTGATTCAATGGGAGGGACTTTGACATACTCCTCATCTCTTCCTACATTCAAAATCTTTCAGGATAAAACCCATGAGTCACAGAGTGGGGATCTCATCTTTTTTTATGTACATCTTAGTGCCAATAAATAACTTTTATTCTTCATAAACAGGTAAGTACCTACTTATAAACATATGTACATGCACGATTCTGGCATATGAAAAAGGAGTGTGCTGTCAAATGTAGAGAAAATAAGCCTAAAGTGTTTCAGGCTGCAGGTATTTCTATGTTAGCTTGGTGGCAATATTCTTGGCATTTAGCAATGATTTTGTAGTCTCTAATTATGTCATGATCATTTTAAGATACACAGCTGAAGGAAATCACTTTTACAGCTGGATGTGTTCCTGGTCAAATATCACAGTTCAGTAGGGTCAGACAAGAGTATATGCAGTGTAGAGGGGCTATCTCATCTTAATGATTGAATTCTGCATTACTTCAGATTTGAAATCCTAGGAATACAGATCTGTTCGTTTCTGGTTTGTAATCCAATGACATTCAAAACAAGCACATGCATAAGTTTATAGCCTTCTTCTCCTACTTCCTTTAATGTTTTGACTAAACATCCATGTAATATTTTTGATAAAACACCCATCAAAATACAATATTTTAACAAAAAAGTTCTATGTAATTTCCTGTCCTAAATCCACATGAGGGCTCAAATTCATGGGTCTAATGAGAGGGAGATTTAGAGCAGAAGGTCTGCATTGTACCTTTCCTCCTGAGGGAAAATGTAGTACATGTTCATGGCAGTGTGAGCCAGCGATGGCAGGAATTGAAGGCAGCTTTTCAGCGTGAAATGTCAAAATGACTTTTCATTGTCAGCCCAGAATGTCAAACACAAGTTGTGAAAATAAATCCATTTAGAATTCAGGTAGTTGTGCTTTCCTATTCTCTATCACAAAATGTACTGTGTTTGTTAGCATTTTGATTTCACTTCGAATTTATTTGTGGGTGTATCAAAAAGGCAGGTATTTTCGCATCTGCAACCCATTTGAACCTGTAACAAAAGCAGCTTAAACTTTTCAAACAGATCCAGGAGTTCTGTCTGACTAAAGATAGCTGAAACCAATACCGCTGGCAGGTGATCCTCCTGGCAACCGTAACAGCACAGTTATGAAATATTCAGCTTTTTATTTGTAAACCTATCTTACAAGTTACACATTTTTCTCCAGATCAAATTTGAAACATGAATTCATAGGTATGTTTCCTAATTCAAAGCTAATATAAACAAAACCAAAACCAAAAAAAACCCACAAAACCAAAAAACCCAAAAGTAGATTCTGAGAAATCACCATTATTACTAAAAAAAAAAAAAAAAAAAAAAAACCTAACAAATTTGCAAGCTGTTTCACTGGATATGTTAACTTGCCTTTAACCATAGAACACTTTATAACCTGGCAGGCAGTTGCCCAGAGTAGGGAAGCAAACACCACTACTGTGTCCTTTAAGACTCCTTGCTTCACAGAACAATTTATCATTTGCATATAAAGACGTAATACAAAACCAAAAGTACTTAATTGATAAGCGTTTGCTCTAAATATTTTCCCCTCAGGCCTTCATGTACAAACCAGACAAACCCTGGCTTGCTTTGCTTCATAGATAGCCACAAACCCCTCTGGACTGTTCCTTCACTCTTTCATATGCCTGGGTTGAGCTGGTTGGTCACACAGAAACTGGATTGAATCCAAATACCACATGTGCACACATATCATACACAACCAATTTTTCCTTTTGACGAGTAAAGAACAATTTTTAGTGGCAAGACTAAAGCTGAACTGTTAGATCAACCTAATAGGTATTCTTTTGCAGTATCTATTTATAAATACATCTGTATCATAGCACAGTAGTTATGCAATTTCTATTTCTCTAATATATTTTCACATGGTGGTGATTATTTAATGAAAGTAGAATGATTAGAAGAATTATCGCCCACTGATTGCTTCTAGTTTAAGCATGGGAGGAGGGTGTATAGGCCTTCACTTTCACATTCTGTTCCTTCACTTAAACACACAGGGTTTGTTCTGTAGATCTGTATCATATTAAATACATACATATATATAGCTTCTGAGGTGGCCATAGTGCTGGGAAGAGAAAATCCAGCTTTGAAGTCTCTGCTTCTTCCTGTTTATAAATAGAATCCTGAATGTTAAATATTACATTGAAGCAGATGGTACCTTCCATAGGAAGCTATTAAATAACATTAATTTTACTGTATCCATTATTGCATATACAAGCAGAAAATGCTTGCACATTTATGTGGATGCACATGCAAATTAGGTCTTATTTTCACACTTCTGATAAGTCCTTAATGTTGCAAAATCAGTGTTTTCCATAGCATAAAAGGCCCCTTCACCCTGTTAGGAGCAGCACACGCCCTTTCAGCCTTACAGAGATACCCAGGTGCACACATGCACTGGTTGCTGTGGCTGGGGACAGACCCAAGACAAAGCTGTGCTCCCTGGCCACAAAAGGCCATCTGGGCACAGGCTTTGCAGCCTGCTCTGCTGACACAGGCACGAGCTGCCCTGCACCATCTGCGTGACCCAACATTAGGACTTTACAATTGAGACTTAAAGAAACCAACAAAAGCTACCAGGACATAATCAGCAAGTAACCAAAGAGATCCTTCTACCTCAGCTGCAAACAGACTCAGTAAAAACACTGCAAGACTGATAAAATAACTGTGTTTAATGGGGTACTGCAAAGTTAATTCTTAAGTCCAGAGGCTCTTTAATGGCTGGAGACTGGAAAGGAAAAGGGGCAAGGAGCTGGAGAGGCTCCTGCAGACACAGCCTAACAAATCTGCAGAAGTGACAATAAAGTCTATATAACCAAACTGACAGACACGAGCTCCAGAAATAAAACCATGGAGGGGTGTTGGTGGTGCTTGATCTCCAACAAGGTATTGTAAAATAAGATTACTACTGCCAAGCACATTGTATAATTAAAATGACAGACCACAGAGCACTACCTGGGTATTTCTAGATGTCAGGCTGGAGCCTAAGAACCTAGAGAGCTGCTTCACTTGAGAAGAGAGGTGGGTAAAACAATGTACCCATAATAAAAGTTTAACACCATACAATGGAACAATCTTGAGAAGCTAAATTCACTTTCTTTTCCTGGGAGATTCTACAGTATAATTGTTTCTTTCTCACTCAGAGTCTGTTTGATGTATTCCACTATCTCTCTTAGGAAATAACATTTTATTTATGCTGCTCATTTCCCATATATTCAAGAACTTCTGGGTTTATGCACTCAGTTATTCTGAGAGTGGTTTCTGGCGCCTTCTGTGCTGCAGGTACAATTTGTTCAGTATTCTTTGTGTTGTTCTCAGATAACACTGGGCAACACAGTAATGTTTTTATACCAGGGTCTGTCACAGGTCTGACTTACACCCCTAACTTCCCCTTAAAAGCACAAATCTAATCCTCACTTTGCTAATGCATTTTTAACAAAAGAATGTATTTTGTTTGCAACGAGCCATGCAATAATTATTTGTTTTGAAGCACTGAAGCTACTTCTGGATGCTAATTCAATGCTTGCAATTATTTGCCTCCCCATAGCTACAGTAGAGTAATTATATCCCCGTCTTTCACAGCAGAGCTCATTTGTGAAACGCGGGTGTAAAAGGTGTCAACTACCTAACAAGCAAATAGAAATAATCCCATGAGATGTAGGTGAGTAGGTATGACAACAAATAAAAAAGCACAGCAAAGTGATACCCAAATAAACCGTATTTTTTTTTTGTGGGATTACCTGGGCAAGCATTACAAATAGACAAAATATCAGAGAAAACTGAGACTAGGTCATGAATAATCATTTAACCAAAACAGAGCTAATCAGTTCTTTAAAAAGAGCTGTTTGACCTGGAAAACACTGTACAAAGAGTAATTGTTACAGAGGCTCCATAAATTGAGAGATATTTTGGAGCTACAGTAGGTGTGGGATGTGTAGAGCTAGAAGTGCTTCTACTTTATACAGAGGATGATCAATTCACTAAAGTTGCACAGGAATGTGCTGATAAAGAAAGTTCTTCAAATAAGAGATCTTGGTTCCATGATTATGGAAGACCTTCAGCAGAGAGCCCACTTTTGGAAAGCTGCATTTGAAGCATTAAGAAACTGCATTAGCTTTGAGATGCATCATTGTCAGTAAGACATTTAATATGTTACATACACAGACCACCAAAAGAGGAGTTACTCCTAATTGTGTTGGAATTATAACAATAGGTGACTTCTCACACTTTAATTTGTCATAACAATCATTTGTAGCAGTTTAATAGATTTGTAGCAGTTGGTGTTTTCCATGATATTAAGATGATTGGGTCAGTAATGAAGGATTTGCCATGCGTTTGCAGTTGGGACTTCACTTGTTTTTTCACGATTTTCATGTTCTCATCATCTATGTTTTCCTTACTCTATTGACTCTGGTTCCACTGCCTGCTGCACATTGCCTCAAAGGAACTAAAGTTGGGAAGTCTTTTTTGTTTTTAATTAAAAAAGAAACCCAAACCTCTAACCTCAAAAGTTTGCTACGTTATCTAAAAATACTATTGATCATTGGGCTACAATGCTGCAAGTAGCTTTGCCACATATGAGTAATAAGATGAAAGTAGGAAATTACATGTAGGGTGCAGAGGAGAGGTTCTGTTTATTATAGTCCAAGGCAGAAACAAATCAATCTCTATTGTGACTTTTGGTACTACTCAATTAGCACTATTCTAATTCTCAGAGGAAGTCATATAGACAAGGAGTAATGTCAAACATAAGTCCAGCCAGCAAAGGTTCCCTAGTAAGGAATCTGTGCATTGATAACAATGATTTATCATTATATAACTTGTGGGAGGGAGGGAAGTGTCTAAAATGTACTTGTCAATCTGTAGAAAATGACCAAACAAACGACATGACATTCTACATCACAACAGCACAGGAATCATTGAAGGTTTCATTCACATTGCCACAACGTCATTGGTACCATGTTACACCCAGAGACAAAAAGACTCCAAAATTCTGGGGGCAGAAAGCCTTGGCAGTGCCATACAACATGACCTTCAACTCTGAGCAGTCTTAGAGAAGTTTGCTTAAAACTGTGTTTGCAATAAAACTGCATGAAGGATTGTGCTGGGCTTAATCCCTTGCCTCTGGTCTTAATTAATCTATAGTGGAGTTACCAATCACAGCATTGATTTTTTCTTCTATGGCCTCCTAACATAATCTGTCTTCAGACTCTCAGGCACAATATCAAATAGAATTCCACTCTGCTCTGTTCTATTGGCATGTTGTTGAAATCAGTGAAATATAAGCATGAGCTTGGAGAACTACAGTGGTGACAGAAATGCAGTAAAAGGCCGTGTATACACAGTATATAAACTGGGCAGCAAATGAGTTAACAGTCACTTGCATCCATTTAATGTTTAATGGTCATGCAAAATTGATGAAACTGCATAGATTTAGCTTTTCCTGGATTCATGTTAAGCCTGGAAGTTGGGGGAACATGTACCCAATTAATCTACCCAGAGCTGCTTTTGGAGCTTTCCAGAAGGTCAGCTACGCATTAAAGCGTATGATGCTGAGTAATTAACTTTCATATTTCAGCATGCATACTTACTAAAAATCAGCCTTCCAGGAAGTAAGTACTTAACATATCCTCTGTCCAGCCTGCACCTAATATTTAGCTTGTACCATACATTTTCATGAAGAGTCAACATTTAATTTTCTGCACCTAAATTAAGGAGCTGGGAACAGAAGCCCTATAGGTGAGAACAAGTTCTCCTTCAGTTTTTCTGCCATCGCTCATTCTGAAAACTACTACCTATTACTACCTACTGCCAAGCTATTATTAACTATCAAGTGATTCACCTCACTTTGAAAGAGTTCTTTAATCTGCAAATGAAGCTGTCCTTAGAAATGGGGAAAAATATTCCATCTACTCTAGAAACACCTCCATGGCATTAGAAAATCTAGCAACACCTCTGTAGCATTAGAAATCGCTAATCCATCACTCACAGTTCAACACCACAAGAAAGAATCCTGAATTCCTTCCTGTATTGGAACTCATGATAAAATCATACCAGTTTATAGCACAAATTTAAAAATCACAGCATCTGCAGAAGTTTTGGTATTTCAGCCCACTTCAGCTGAAATTTAATTTAATAATTTATTATTAAAAATAAATTTGAGTAAGTGTTTCCTGCTACTAAACAGAGCTCTCACTATATCAGAAGACTTTTTCTAGAACAAACAGTTCTAGAGCATCCAACAGTTGCTCAAGATAAGAGCAACTGTCAGGATAGTCCCTCTACCTCATCACAAATCATAGAATCATAGAATAGTTAGGGTTGGAAAGGACCTTAAGATCATCTAGTTCCAACCCCCCTGCCATGGGCAGGGACACCTCACACTAAACCATATCACCCAAGGCTTTGTCCAACCTGGCCTTGAACACGCCAGGGATGGAGCATTCACTACCTCCCTGGGCAACCCATTCCAGTACCTCACCACCCTTACAGTAAAGAATTTCTTCCTTAGATCCAGTCTAAACCTCTGCTGTTTAAGTTTCAATCCATTACCCCTCGTCCTGTCACTACTGTCCCTAATGAATAGTCCCTCACCAGCATCCCTGTAGGCCCCCTTCAGATAATGGAAGGCTGCTATGAGGTCTCCACGCAGCCTTCTCTTCTCTAGGCTGAACAGCCCCAACTTTCTCAGCCTGTCTTTGTATGGGAGGTGCTCCAGTCCCCTGATCATCCCCGTGGCCCTCCTCTGGACTTGTTCTAACAGTTGCATGTCCTTTTTATGTTGAGGACACCAGAACTGCACACAATACTCCAGGTGAGGTCTCACGAGAGCAGAGTAGAGGGGCAGGATCACCTCCTTTGACCTGCTGGTCGTGCTCCTTTTGATGCAGCCCAGGATACAGTTGGCTTTCTGGGCTGTGAGTGCACACTGAAGCTGGCTCATGTTCATTTTCTCATCGACCAACACCCCCAGGTCCTTCTCTGCAGGGCTGCTTTGAATCTCTTCTCAGCACAACCTGTAGCTGTGCCTGGGATTGCTCCGACCCAGGTGTAGGACCTTGCACTTGTCATGGTTCAACTTCATGAGGTTGGCATCAGCCCACCTCACAAGTGTGTCAAGGTCCCTCTGAATGGCATTCCTTCCCTCCAGCTTATCAACAGAACCACACAGCTTGGTGTCATCGGCAAACTTGCTGAGGGCACACTCAATCCCACTGTCCATGTCACCGACAAAGATGTTGAACAAGACCGGTCCCAACACCGATCCCTGAGGGACACCACTCGTTACTGGTCTCCAGCCGGACATCGAACCGTTGACCACAACTCTTTGTGTGCAGCCATCCAGCCAGTTCTTTATCCACCGAGTGGTCCATCCATCAAATCGATGTCTCCAATTTAGAGACAAGGATGTCGTGTGGGACAGTGTCAAATGCTTTGCACAAATCCAGGTAGATGACGTCAACTGCTCCACACCTGCCCATAATTTCTGTAGCCCCGTCATAGAAGGCCACCAAATTGGTCAGGCAGGATTTCCCCCTAGTGAACAGCGTATGGGCAAAATGAGATCCCATGTAGTGGTCTAATTGAGAGAATTCCATTGGATGACAAAAGCCAATAAAATGCCATGAAAATAAAGTTTTTCAGTGTTATAAATAGATTAAGTTATGGAAAACCACAAAGTTCAGGAAAAAGGGAAACAAAAGCAGGTGGAAATCCCTCTAGCTCTACTATCTATCCACTCTTCACCAGTGGCCATTCACATTTATCTAAGGGAGAAATGAAAGAGCAGTTATCCTAACCTCTTAAGAACTTCCCAAACTGAAAACTCCACCTGAAAAAAACTTTTAATAGCCACTGACTGACCTGTCTCCCATAGGTATTTTTCACTCTCAGTTCTTTGACTTCACAATGTAATGAATTACCAAACTGCACCAACTCTGTGGTGCCTTTTGTTTGTTTTGAAGTCACTTGATTGTGTGAGTGTAGAGGCTTTGTGCTGTAAGACATAGTGACTAAGCACTGCCTACCTGCTTTCTCTGAGCCATCTATCCTTTTAGAGGCCTGTGTCATACCTCTCTTAGTCACCTCCTTTTCATAATGTAGGCAACCACATTAGAAGTGTTAATGAGGTCAGTTTCCCTTTTTTTCCTTGTCACACGAATATATTTCCAACAGAAAGAAAATTTCCAGCATAATAAATTTGTATTTGTGTTCATATTTGCAATTTGAATTTCTAAATGCAAGCCAGGCTCCTGCTCTACTCTGTTCACAAAATAAGGTGATACTTCTATGCTACTTTTCCAGATCAATCATAACTTGTGTTAACACTTAAGAAGTAACCTCATTAATCTCTCAGATATGGGAACTGAAGCAGTATGTGTCTCCTTTTTCACCAAGGCCTAGAAAAGTCAAAGAAGATTGTGTGTTTCACACTTCAGATAGGTATGCACAATCTCATTTTACAACAGGGCAGTAATTACAGAAGCATCTGTGGCCAAGAAATTCTTCATGCGAAGAACCTGAGTGCATTGGTCTGTCTGCTAGACGTCAACAAAGCAGTCAACTCCACTGCACTGTGGAGAAGGGTGACTGCTGTATTTTAACACTAAAATTATATAACAAGAGCAAAATTTCTGTAGTACACATTTCTATACGTATTTCAAGAGAAACTGTAAAATACTTCTAGGAGCTCCACACCCCAGAGTTTTCTAACTCCTACTACAGTCAGTAAGATCTATGCAGCATAATCACTATCACACCAAGGAAAGATGTCTATGAAATTATATTTTTTTTATATCTTTGTCTTTAGGCCATTATAATCTCACAGAAATATCATAATTGCCATCCTTTCTTGTTTTTTGGAAACTCATTCAGTCCTTGATTCTCAGCATCTCTGCATCCCTTCCCTTCCTTATTTGCTACTACTTTGTCCTGAAAATGTCAGCCTTTGTATAAATTAACTAAAATCTCTCTCTCTCCTATTGGAACCAGGATATTCCCCAGCCATCAGGTCTGCAAGGACCAACAGTGTGCTTACCCAACATGACAGGTCATCAGACTGAGACCCTCTTCCCACCCTTTTGCACTGTGACTACCTGCAGAGGAAACATAGACACAAGAGGCCAGCAGTAACCAAGCAGAGCCTGGTGACAAAAGCAGGACTGCAGGGTACGTCAGGGTGCCAGCCTGCCCCAACACAGCCAAAGAAAGGTAACACTAGGAGAACTGAAAGCATGTGGTCAAATCTTATGAGATACTGAGAGTGGATTTAGCCATTACCCTCTCCAAATGGTGAATAATTATTTTCCTTGATGCAAAGTATTAAAAGCAAGCAGAGAATAACAGTGTTATATCAACACTTTGATATGTTTGTTGTTGTGGGGCTTTTTTAACTTTTGTCTTATAAACATTTGTCATATAAACATTTACTTGTCTTATAAACATTGTTAAAAGCTTTGGGACAATTTTGTCTGCCACTTCAACTCAAAGGATGTGAATTGCACAATCAGCTGAGGAAAAAAATGACATGATTCTATGCTTTTGTCAACAAGTAATTTCATAATAAACAAACATAATTTACTTGAATATTCTTTTGAACGTAAGTTTAACGCATAGCGGTAAGTGTAACACATTACTAATGGCATTTACATGCCTCACCAGTACTCTGGAGTACACTGGAGCCCCTGTTCTACCGCCTAGAACCATTCTAAGAACTTGAGGTGAATCTTTTGTTGAAAACTTAATCAGTAAATCAAACACTGACCTGACAAGAGCTGAACTTTGGTTCTGCAGATCAAACTTACAGCAGTGCATTTGCAGTTAGGCATAATCAAAATATGACTCCTGGAAGCGTTTTATCTGGGTTTCTACTATTTTATGTGTAGATGCTTGGTTCCAAATAGGAAGACTGAGGAAACTGCTCCAGGGACCAGAGCCCTGTGTGGTTTTCATTATGACTTCAGCACCTGAAGACTTTGGAAAATCTGAGTCTGTTCCACAGAAAAGACACACAAGTGAGTTGTTTGAAGTGATAAGAGGAAAGACAATTGAAATTTTATTTCAAGATTTAAATGAGTGAATTGCTTTATTTTGTCAATGTTTGCTGCTTAATCAACACATTGTTTCATCAGGCTGGGCATCGGAGTGGACTTGAGTATAGTATTGATACTCTGCTGGTGTTTCTCACTGTTTCTTTCTTGTAATCCAGATGGGTAACTAAGGGACTAACTTTTCAGTCATATCTGTTTTGAAAGTGGTTCTGTGCCACAGTAGATCAAGCTAAACTTTTAAATAGCCAGTGGAGTTAATTATGAGGAAAAATATTGTGCCAGGGAAAACAAAATGAAAGCCTTTTGACGTTGTGCACAACATTGTAAGTATTGGAATAAGAAGTGTGCTGCATGGCCACTCACTGCCTTCTGTTTTGCCAGGGGAAAGTATATTTCATTGGGATTTTGAATCTTTGTAGCTTGTAAAGTACCTTAGAGTTCTTTAGGATGTGTGACACTGTACTGAAGTAGTGGCAGCTTAACCAGCTACCAGCTTACAGGCCTCCGCTAACTGTACCATGAACATGTGCCTGCATAAAAATTGGATCATGCTGCCCAAGATTTCTTATATACCTTCAATTTGCATTTATACCTAATTTACAGTTGCATTCCCATGTATATTAATAGAATTTTAAATGTTTCACCATATTTCATATGCTAGACCATAAGTCTGTAATTAGATTAGGGACATTAGGCCCATTTTATACTGAAAATGTGAGTTTCCTGTGAATGTTTCCAAAAGATAAAATCATGCATGGTTCGGACAGTGAAGCAGAAAACCTGTGTGGCTACTGTAAGGAGAGTTCAACATAAATAGGCAATATACAATAGCAGGATAAGTGATTTTATATTTAGATGCCTATTATGCCATACAGGTAGGCTATGATGAGACAGTAATAAAACAATTTCTCAGTTCCACTTGTTGGATAAATTTGTTCATACTTTGTATTTTCAAAGGAAAGCTTCCCACTCCCCTTTTGGAGCATATATTTAATGGATGTGTTTTGTATTGGTATGTACTGATCCACATCTCTGGTAACTTTCAAATTCACTAAAGATAAATAGTTGCATTAGATGAAAAAGCAATTTTATCCGCATTGAGTGCCTTCTGTTTCTATATCTGTTTTTCTGGAGGATGAAGATTCCCAACAGAACCTGTGGGGGTAAAAAGAAACCCCTTTCCAGGCCCAGGGGTTGATATAATCCTAGCTATGTTTGTGCATTCAATTTTTCTAACATTTACTCATAGAGCTGCTGCTCTGACAACCTTTATTTTTTCTGAGTGCAGTACCACCAAATATGAACATTCAAAATATGAGTAAAAGGTGCCTAACATACAAAGGTTGAGAATTCTTGAACTTTGGAACTTTTTTAACATTCATTTTGGACACAAAGCATTTGAGTTTTATATTCTTAAGATGTCTTTGACAACCATAATGGGCAGAAGCATTATTTAGTTTTTTTAAATGAAAAATGAGACTTCCAGCTAATTATACACATACACAGATGCAGACTTGTAGTAGAAATTTAGGTTTTGGGAAAAGGAAACAACGAGTTCATTTTATGATGACTGGATCATATCTAAGAGTTGCAAAGAAGGAGGGAATAAACCAACAAAAAAACCTTTAAGAAAGGAAAAACACATAATAGGGCACAGAAGACTGATGATCAGAAATGCATAAAATGTATCTTTTACTATTATGAATTGTTGATTCATGTCAGTGATGGCAGAGTTATTGATGGCATCTCCAGAATTTTGGCATTATAGGCATTGAGAGTGCTTTCATAAATTTTTATCCTGTTTTGCTAGATATTCTCCTTGTTATTCAAGGGAGCTAGTCCAGCCTTTTCAAAATGTAAGCTGGATAAAGGATCAATTTGAGGTTTTTTTTGTGAATCTCTGTGAGAAGCAGCTGTACGTAGCTACTCAGGGATATTTTAGTATCATACAGGCAAGATGGCAAATTAGTTCTAGCAGTGTTAGATGATCCTTGCTAAGAAAAGTTCCATATAACAAATAAAAATGAAAGCATGAACTTTTTTAATGACATGATGCAATTCTTCAAGCTGCAGGAATACTTCAGTTCTCTGGGTTTGTTTGGTTTGGGTTTTTTCCCGTTACTGTTTGTTTAGTCCTAGATTATTTTTATGCTAAGAAACCACAGAAGGCTAAGTAGAATCTGTTGCATTCATGGTGTCTGGTCTAAAAGCATTTATCTAAAAATATCAGAGGATTATGGGTTACAGTAGGCAAGTTTCAGAGCTGCTTAAAGTTAACTAAACATTTTGCATTTGTTTTCTAAAATAACATAACGAACCAGACCATATCAACTTTCCTGAAGTTATAGCCAATTAAAATCAAACTTTACATACATCTGGAATGGTTTGGGTTATAACTGTGAGAGTGGTTTTTTTTTTTGTACAGTGCTGAAATTTGGTTGCATTTAATTCCCTGTAATTTTTAGACCCAAACATAGTGCTTTCCACTGAGGTTGGTTTGAAAGCATTGGTGAATGTCATTCTTCAGGTGGGTACAAAACAAGTTGCACTGACATATTCAGAACCATGGTCAGACTGACCCTGCAGCTTTGCTATTAGACCCTCTCGGTGAGGCTGCCAATAAGGCACCCACCTTAGTAGTCCCAATGAGCTTTATGTGTGCAGGCTGTTTTCTGGGGAAGTTCACTCATTTTTCAAAAGCCAAAACCCAATTCTAAATAAAATGACAACAGCTTCTCTGTGATCTGCACTGGAACAAATACAAAACCAACATGTTGAAGGTATTTCAGGACTTTTGTTCCCAGTCTCCTCATCCTTACTCCCACTGCCTGCAGTTTTGTTCAATAGGGACCTTTTATTTTAAAGTTGAGTGAAGAATCCTCAGCAATAAGTCCAACAAGGTTACCATATGGCAAGAGAGTCAAAGGAGCCCTCCTCCACAGACAGGGAATGGGGTGAACTGAGAGCCCTTCCAAGATGGTCTGACTACAATGCACACAGATCACCTAAAGATTTCTGCAACAGCAACAGTAGCTGCTTTGGCTTTTCCCCACACTGACCTTTGCAGAACCTGCTTCTACGATATGCAGGCAGAACTCACCTCATGAAACTCCTCCTAAACTCAAATTCAGGCTGTCTTTACAATGTAGAAGTTAAAGGCCTGTCTTTACAAGAGCTCCCCAAATTTATGCAGTAGTTCAGTAATGCTCATCCAGGCACATTCAGCACACATACGCAAACGAAAGAATGTAAATGCATTGTTTTTACTGTGGATGTGGAAAGGGAGAATGAGATTTACTCTTAATAAACATCTTTCTTAAAAGACATCTAGAGTCAGAACAACAAATACAGAAGGAGGGTGGTTGCTCCACATACTTCCTCTGCACGTGCTTCTACAATATCACATTTTTTGAGTATTTCTTCAAAGATCATCTTCACAAAGTTCAAGAAAAAAATCATTATTAAAATCTCCTTCTTGGACATGGTGAGAATGTCATCATAAGGAAACCAGAAACCAAAATGTTTATGACAAGACCGAGACCTGAAAGGATAAAAGAAAATTCTAAAATCTATATGTCCACGAGAAAAATAATCTACCCTGGAGCTTTCAGGTTATTTACAATGACACTTTCCCAGACTTTTTGCCAATTTATGTGGTAATGGCTGAAGAATTTTTTTTTCACTCTCTCTCCTTCCAATGGCTTCATTCTAGCAATTCTCTTGACAGTTTCACCCATTCCTCCCCTATTTGAAAGAGAAATAGAAACTTCTAAATTGCTTATACAGCTATAACCCTTCATACAAATGATCTGTATCTCTTTGTCTTTATAATTAATTCCCACCTGCTCAGTTTATTTGAATTTATTTCAGCTGCTGAGTAGTATCCTCTTAGGAGACTGAACCTATTCTCTTGATTTTCATTTCAGCCGTATTCCCCAAACTTAGTCACTTCTATTGTCCTATTGTAAATTCATATAGTTTTTAAACTCTTTTTTTTAGATCACCACCTCAGCCCAGTTTAACTGCAGACAAGTACTGGAATTCCTATTTGTGCTACAGATGCATCAGGTTATTTTCATGGCTGATTCCCAGATAACACAAGTTAACATTTCACAGGCATTGCTAAAACAATCATGCTTCTACAGAAAACAATAGAAGGAAAGTTAAAAGTAAGATTCTGGAGTTTATTTAAAACCACACATGCACTTACTTAGATCCCTTGCTGACATATGTGTATATGGGCTACAAAATGAGTAATTTCAGTGTTTTTAATTTCATCTTGACTGATGTCTAAACTGCCACATAATTTTGCTGTGTTATCCTTAACAAATTCCCTCATGTTAGTGAAGATGCCACATTGTAGGAGGTATAAAAAAGTAACTAAGGCAAAAGAGCTCCAAAAAAAAGGGTGAATCAAGCAACAAACAAAAATAAACCAGCCAACTGAACCAAAAATCTACTTTATTCCATCTCTGGCTTAATTGCCCATTTTTGGTTTAGTTTTTAGGGAAGATGCCCCTGCACATGGAAAAGGAATATCTTCCAGACAGAAATGCAAAGCCACATATTTCTAACTTTCCTTTTTTGAAAAGCATCACCATGTGCAAAATAATGGAAACATAACAAGGAGAACCTAGTGTGAGCAGAAAGCTTGTATAACCCCTTAATTTGGCATTCTTGCTCAGTTATGGGCTGATTATTTCCAATTCTGGTGCTGACAATTCAAGAAAGATATTGAAAATGGTGCCAAAAATGTAGAGAAGAGCCATGAGAAAGCTTAAAGGATTACAAAATGCCCTGCATCTGTGAAAAACTAAAAGCTTACAATGGAAAAGGTTAAGAAGCAATTTAACCCCTCTCTGTGAGTAGTAACAAGAGAAGTAAAAGGCTGTTTGGATTAGCACGCGTGAGTGTAACTGGATAAAAGGTGAAGTTGGACTGGTCTAAGTAGGAAATAACATGCTATTTCTGCAAGTGATAATAGTTAAGCACTGGAACAACTTGTCAAGGGTTTTGCTGAATTCTTCATGGCTGACAGTTTTTGAAAGAGGAGCTGTGGTTTTCAAAAAAGTTATGCTTTGGTTCTAACAGCAATTATTTGGGGGAAATTCTAAGACCAGTCTTATGGAGGGAAGAGAGGCTGAAGTCTCTGTAACTCCTTCTGATGTTCCAATTTACAGACCATTGTATTCACCTTAAAGAATCAACTAGACCTTTTTATGACTCTTTTGTTTAGACACCTTCTGTAGGCCAGATCCTGGCTACTTGTAGGTTTCCTGTTGTGATACCACAGCATTGAAAAGGGGAGCATTGCTGTACACTTGTCTGGAGATTTTTAATGGTTGCTATTTAGGTCAATAAAGAGAACATTATGAGGTATTAAACATAGGCCCCATTTTTATCAAAGTGTGTACTGGCAGCATTGTAGTTAGTGCTATTAACCCATTTTCTAAAAACATTGGACATCTGAAGATACAAGAAGGGATTCTTGTGGTCAGAAATGTTGTTCAGAGATATCTGAGCATAAGCAGTGTAACTGGGGGGGAGGAGGGTGTCTTTCACCCACCCCCTTCTTTCTCCAGAAGAGTAAGTGAGGATGCAGCAGGGGGAATGCAGTCCCCTTCAAATGATTAAATAGGCCCACAAGTAGAGCAGCAAAAGCATTGCCTCAGAGTAGCTTCTGAATGCATTGGCCATTGTCCTCATTATGACTCTGAGACACTGAGCATTTGAAATCTCTTCCTTAGTTAAAGTTCTTCGAATATTTTACTAGTGCTGCCATAGTAGTCTTTTTAATGAAAAGAAAATTCTTGATGAAAAGCATCAAAGTCTGAAAAAAAGCAGCAGCAGCAAGTACTGACTTCATTCAGTCACAGGAAACAGCCAGTAGCTAGCTTTTACTGAGAGCTGCCAAGAAAAGGTTGATTGCAGTATCTGGCAGTGACAATCTTGCACCTGACCTCACCAGGTGGAGAGCATGGGGCATGGGGATTTCCAACAGGATGGGGCTGAAACTCAGCTGCAAAGCAATGATCCAAACATACAAAGTAGCTCTGATTTGAGTGTTTCAGTTTAAGTTCAAAGGCAGATTAGAGCCCTGCTGGAGCTCAGTTTGAACTTCCAAAAAGATGAAAGGCCATTTCAGTGTGGTGTTCGTTTTCTTTCCAGTAAAGATCTAGCTATTAATCTTCTCTATTACTCTACACACTGTCTACTTCCACTCAAAAGGAAATTGTGGAGAATCATGTTACCCCTTATGGCTAGCTGATAGAAAAGAATCTACTGGACACCTGCAGGTATTAAAAAGGTCTTACTGGAAAGCATGCTGCAATTAACTCTTTTATGCTAGTCAGCAACTACATAGTTTGCAGAGGAGTTAGTTAGGGATTTAAAACTTTTCCTTACACACTAGAATTTTCATGCTGTTTTCAACTAGTATCTGTTTTTCTGTATTCAGTGTTCCCTCATATTTCACAAAACAACAAAGTTTGGCACACGGCTCTGCTGAATCAAGAATATTCCGAAAATCCACCCAAGCTTTCTCTGGAGTTGAGGCTGACTGTATTTCAGCTTGGCAAGTTAGATCCAACTGTTCTGTGGCTAGCCAGAAATCATTCCCAAAGAACAAAAGCAAGTGAAACACAGTTGTTCCGGTCTAGCTGCCACACTACCTGGTAGAGTAGTATCTTGCCAACAATCCAGGTAGCATAGTTGTTGTAAAAGAATCATTCCAGAGGCCACATGAGGTAATTCTATGCTACCTCAACCTTCTGTTGGGGACACAGAACATAACAGAATCCTAGCGGTGCAGAACAAGTCACATTACTTAAAAGGGGCTAGTAACACAGTACCAAATTATCCCTTGGTATTTACTTGCTCTCTTGTTGACCAAATTTTTCACAGATGCTTCTGTCCATCTGCATATAGATCTCAGTATAAATGACCTTTACAACAGGCTCAGCTCATGTACATGTGTACATGAGTCCCCTCCAACGCAAACTATTCTATGACTCTATGACTCCATGAATCATCTCAGAGACACGTTAGTCCCTAGCACTAGGGCCATGTCAGAAAGCATTGGACACTTATGCTGCTTGTATTGAATATCAGGCTTAACGGAAATTTGTCCAAGGTTCAGGCACATGTAAGAAAACATGCATTTGTATCACCATGTCAGTCCGCACAAGCTCTTTTTAGGCAGAACTAATTCCACATAATATATATTCATACCAAATTGCACAGCTCCCAGAAACTATGCAGAGTAAGTTGTATCTACAGTCATGGGCAGGAATTTCATAAGATTGCAGCACGTACCGCCATCTGTTAAGATTTACCCATGGTTTCTACTGGCAGTCAACCTTTATTTTCAGAAAGATAACTTTCTAGGCAGAAATTGCAGTTTCTAAGGTCAGGACTGAGTAAATTTAAGCTCACTGAACGTAAAATTCCTTTGCTGAAATAAAAAACAGCTCAATCAGATGCTGAAAAACTGAAAAAAGGCTTTAAGAGTACCCAAAGTAGGTTACTTTGATTTAAAGAATAAATCATCCTGTTTATATGAGGAGATAAATGTCAAATTTTCAGTTCTCTAGTAATCTTGTCTCTGCATGCAGATCAGTAGCAACTGAAATCACTAAAACATTCACGTTCAAACTTTAAGACTCATCTCTAAACAGGACTTCTCAGCACTGGTCCAACTCTGAACCAGACAATGATGCAAATAACACCAAGACACTCATTTAACCACAGGAAATATTAATTCTTGAAAAAAAAAAAACAAAACCCCCCCGAGGTATGTTACCATATCTTAAGAGGAAAATATATGTAAAGAATTAAATAAGGAAGCTTATTCCCCTTCAGTTAAAAACTAAGGTATAAATACATCATATATAACATGAACATATTGTCCAGAGTTTTGGAATCAAGATAAACAACCACAAAAACCCCAAAGCTAAGCCTACTCAGCAGAACACATTATAAAAACTTCAGCTTCTGAACAAAGACCTTTTTTTGTTTATTTCAATAATTGGCTTTCTTCCGGTATTCAACTTCATGTCCCCTCTTTGAACCTATCTTCTTTGTCTCACTGAAAAAAAAACATTATTTTCTTTAGCAAAGGATCTGTGATAAGAGGTAGGTGAAAATATGTGTATTTCCCCAGAGAGTTAAAATAAATACTTTGGTATCTTCTTTGTCCAGAATCCATATGTTTATTTTAAGAGAGCCGCTTCTGACTCATTAGAAGTCAAAATTTTAACAGAATGGAGAGAAATACTAGTTTAGCTGTTACAGGTTCATTTCAAATGCTATCAACAAACTTTTCAAAGGAAGGTTAATTGAATCATTGCTCATGATCCTCAGAGCAGTTGTATCTGGAACAATTGATTTGGCTACAGAGATGGATCTAACAAGAAAGACAAATTCCTTTAATCTAGTATCTGTGGGGTAAAACAGTGGAAAACACAAGCAGATGTTTTGATGGTCTCTCTGTTGTACCCATGTTTTGTCAGGGACCAAAGGCATTCTCAATTATACCAGTCACATGTTTCCTGTTAAACTTTGCATAGGACTCAGTGACTATGGGAATTTTTAGAAGAATCAAACCTAAGAATCCCAAATTCATTTCAGGGAAAGTGGGACACTTTCCATTTACCACAGTACACTGAGAGGGTCTGGGACCTCATGGAGTACTTAGGAAAGGCAGTGCTTAAACTCCACTCCAAAAAAAGGAAACCTTGTAAGGATGGCATAAGGAATTTGAAAAAAAAAATGTCACATACTATGTGACTGTGACAATATTTGGTGCAGAGCATCCTTAATGAATACCTGTCCTAGGACTTTCTTTTACCAGAAGGAAACACAAGTTGAATTAGGACAGGGTTCTGATACTGAGTTGGAAAATATGTTTGCAAGCTGAATTTACTAGAGAAGGTTCTGCATAGACTCATAGAATAGTTAAGGTTGGAATGGACCTTAAGATCATCCAGTTCCAACCCCCCCTCAACTAAAGCATGCCACCCAAGGCTTCGTCCAACCTGGCCTTGAACACTGCCAGGGATGGAGCATTCACAACCTTCATGGGCAACCCATTCCAGTACCTCACCACCCTTACAGTAAAGAATTTCTTCCTTAGATCCAGTCTAAACCTCTGCTGTTTAAGTTTCAACCCGTTACCCCTTGTCCTATCACTACAGTCCCTAATGAATAGTCCATCCCCAGCATCCCTGTAGGCCCCCTTCAGATAATGGAAGGCTGCTATGAGGTCTCCACGCAGCCTTCTCTTCTCCAGGCTGAACAGCCCCAACTTTCTCAGCCTGTCTTCATACAGGAGGTGCTCCAGCCCCTGATCATCCTCGTGGCCTCCTCCGGACTTGTTCTAACAGTTGCATGTCCTTTTTATGTTGAGGACACCAGAACTGCACACAATACTCCAGGTGAGGTCTCACGAGAGCAGAGTAGAGGGGCAGGATCACCTCCTTTGACCTGCTGGTCATGCTATGGGAACTCATGCATGGGAGATCCCAGGTGAGAAGAGCAGTGGATGTTCTTTTCAGATGTTCTCATATAAACACCATGATGAAGACATTAGCACAGACTGTAACGTGGTGGGAAGGTGAATTATTCAGGGTTTAGATCCTCCTGCAGAGGCCAGGCTGAGATGGATGATTATTCAGAAAGTAATATGGTAGGGCTCTCAGGATGAGTACATATACAGAGATCCTGGTTGAACATGATTAGAAATTTCAAGTATATTTTCAGAAGTTGGCTGCCTGTCTTTTGCTGTTGAACTTTCTTACTATTTTTCTGCTACTTGGTGACTATTAAAGGTTTTCCAACAAAGAACGGAGCATGAACATTCAGCCCACACTCTGCATCATCTGTCCCTGTTGTGTCTGTGCTATTAAGCTTTAATATATTTGTCTACCTACTCCTACAAAGTTCTACTCAGGTTTCTTAAATAAAACAGGATGGAAAAAGTGATCCAAAGGGAATGACCCAGAGTTGTCTCCCTGTTTTGTTTTGATTTTTTTTCTAGTGGACAGTAAACCAGGGTAAGAATTGGACATACTGGAGAGTTGTGACAGTTGTTTTATTGATGGGAATATTGCTTATCTCTGAAAGAATTTGCTCATTCGTTGAAGAAGACATGGAGCAAAGTAAGAGAGGATAGGAGCCACTAACCTGAATAATAGCTCTAGACAAGAGATCACAATAAAGTGTTTTAAAATAAACTTTTTATATATATACACATACATACTGCATTTTTCTTTCATTTTATTACTGCTATCTTTGCCTTAGCTGTATCTGAAATAATACATGAAAAATACAAGCCACAAACACATTCTTCCATGGAATATACAGGCAGAAGTATGCAAAAGGAAGCAGCAGCTGGGAAAAAAAGAAAGCAGCAGCACTGCAATTATTGTGTAAGAGGCCAGGGAGTCATTAACTTGGGAAATTATCGTAACATCAAACTCAGGGTTATAGCTTAAAAGCCTTTTTCCTTGGGAAGCTCTACCAAATCTGCACTCACAATATGACTTCCAACTTTGAGGTACTTGCTAATGCTAAGGTGATGTCACTGCTCTTGCATGTGTGTGCTTGTACTATGGCTTTTTTTTCACTGAGAGTCGCTTCTTCACACCGAATAGCTGCTAATATAATCCTTGATGGCTATAGAATCATATAACTAGGCTTCAGAAATTTGAAAGCTCTTCATTACTCCTTCTGTCTAGTCATGGAAATACACTCTTTAAAGCAGGGCTGGGAAATATTTTCCTGAATGGAAAGCAAATGGGTATTTCAAGTACCTTTCTGTAGACCAACCATAAGGCTACATCTCAGTTTTATTTCCCCATTCCATGCAGCTCTCCATGTTACACTGTGATCTTGCATTGCCTATAGCCCTGCTGTGCCTTGGCCTTCCAGCCTCCTGTCTCCAGAATCCAGCCAGCACACAGCACAAGCTCAGAGCCCTAGCACCAGCACACTGCCTGGGGTTTTGCCACTGCACCAGGATTCTTCCACATTGCACAGCAAGCAGCTCCATATCACCATCAAACACACCAACCCTGTTGTGCTCCTCCCAGTACTTAGGCTTTCCTAAGGACAGCCCACAGCATCTCTTAAACATTGATCAAGCCCTACACAAGACACAGGATGGGTTTGGAAGATCATTTTCACAAATAAAATGGAAAAAATAATAAATGAGAGACTTATGAGCAGTGTGGCTGTATGTCATACTAGCAGTAAAAGCTCTGACTCACAAACCAATTTCAGCAGTAAATACCTTCTGGGATTTGTTTCCTCAGATAAGCACCACTGCCTTTTTCATGCACATACACACTGCAGTATTCCAGACCTTTATTTCCTATTTAACTTATTTACCTTTTCCCAGCACATTGTAGGGTTTTTGTCATTTTCTATCTGTGAATTTCACAGAATGGAGAGTCAGGCTAGACATATGCAATACATGAAACTTGTATGTCTTCCAAAATGGATGATCAAACTTAATCCAGAACAATTCCAAACAGCAGAAGGTATCATTAAACTACGTATTAGTTGTTGATAGTAAGTGCAGATGTTAACAACACCTGGAATTACACACTCTGAATTGTGAGGTAATTTCTGGTGAACAAACATTGAATACAGTTGTGATATATTGTCCCTCTAAGCCTACTTATAAGTATGGACATCTGCTTGAATAAATCTCATTTTACTCCTGACCTTTTTTCCACTCCTAGGGAAGTTAAGCTTGTTGGTTTTTAATTTATCTCTGAAACATGAACTCAGTTTATTAGATACAAAAGTAAATTTTATGTTACAGAGATTATGTTTAGCTTTACAATTCTGGTATTGATTCATTCTTACAACTAATCATAGTGTGAAATAGGTTTATTTTCTGAAGAAACTAGATTTCTTATTAGCATATACAGTTACTTTATGAGTTTTTGCCTGAAGTTAAACTGTTGCCTTGGTAGCAAAAAAATAAAGATGTCCTCTAGGCCATAAGAACTTAAACTCTCAATAGTTCTGCATCCTGTACACGGAAGTTTTGCTGTTAAATGATGCTTGGACATACAGTCCAAAGCACAGAATGACAAATGCTGACCTCCACAGTCAGGCATTTGATTTTAACATCTGCACCTCAGGAAGATTCAAGATATCATCAGGAACCTTAACAGGAAAAATGGAATATATGAAATAGACATAAAAGATGTGATCAAACACAAACATGGAAGTGCAACATGCATCCTGGTGCAATTTCTGAGTATTTATAGTTCCAAGGAGACTAAAACACACAGCTTCTCTACCTCTGTAAAGGATGGTTTCTGCTAGTGACCTCTGCTGTGAACACTAGTTTGTGCTGTGCCATATGCCCATATAGTGATGTACAACCCCACCCTTCATTGTCTTGATCAATGCACAGCATTCAAACACAGTATGTACTGGTACATTTAATAACATCTCTCATGTATCTATCTGGACTCTTACCCTGGGTGCAGAAGTCTTTTCCTCTCTGGCCTAACAAGGTCACTCTTTGCTTGAGAAGTTAGGGTGTCTCTGGGACATCCTCACTTTCCACATTGCCAACATATAATGTATCACATTCACTGGCCCTTGGTTTCAGTGTGAAATTCAAATCAGGACATGGCACAGGACATAACCCTTTTGTATTTTTGGGCACTAGCCCTGCATATTTCATTGTGCCATATCACCAAAGAGCCAAACTGTGCAATAGTGACAGGATTTCCTAGCATGTGTCCTGTATATATGTCATTGAAGGTATTACCGAACTGCAAAGAATAAAAAGCATATACACATAGGCTACCATAGCCATCCTGTTTATATCACTTGTACCTCAGCTATTTTGTTCCTAGGTTTTTTATTTCAGTGAATTAAATAATCATCTTTATGTATGCTTAGAGAAGTGTATTCATTTATGCCTAGCTCATCTTTGCATCTTAGAACAAAAACACAGTGACCTAAATATACAAATTTACACAAGATTTTATAGCGATCACAGTATGATACACAATCCTGAAAGCACTGATTCAGTTAAGAAATATTTTTATTTAATCTGTGGGGTGGGGACACACACACACACACAATGTGCCTCTTCCATAAACTAAATTAAATTGCTTTTCATTGACTCAGGTTACCCTGGGCACTGCTCATTCTAATGCAGCCTTATTAAATTCAGGGAAGGCTGTTACAGTGAAGTCTGGGATAAACTAACTGTTCAGATGCCACACTTCAGATATGTATTTCAGATGCTGTCTTTGAAGAATGACATGTAACAGAAACAGTGTTTAACTTGCTCCAGGAGCACATCTTTAAAAAGTCTTCTGCTGTCTAATTACAGTAACTCAAAGACAGTTAAGCTAGAAAGGTCATTAACATTTTAAGCATACACTACACCATGAATATTGCATATTTCCTGACATTCCTATAAAACCTAGTGCTCTCAGGAAACTGATGCTCACAGGGTTGTTAATGAATAAGAGAAACCTTCGCTTCTTGATCACTGGTCTGAATTCTGTCTAATCTGGAAGCAGCAAGGAACTGTCAGTGGCTGGTGATGTTTATGAATTAATTTGATAATGTTTAATCTCTTGGTCTAGACTGTAGAAGGAATATGTCCCAATTTAAAAAACTTTCCTTTCCTTCTTTGGCCTCTTATGTATAAAATCATCTCTGATGTGTCTGGATCAGCATGCCACTGAAAACTACAGACTCCCACAAGAGACTGGGCAGACAAAATGTCAGCGGTCATACAGCTTCATTGTAGCTTGATGAGGTGGTTGTATAGCTCACTGGGTATATAGAATGTGCAGTATAGACCTACTGACTCTAGGTCAGATTACAAACTCTTCTTTCTTCCCAAGGATACTACTATGTTCTGGGAAGAAAAATTCTTCTTTATGAATAAGATCGAGTTATGGAATTTGCTTTAAGAATTGTGCTGGGTACTTCTAGAAAACATGAGGGCATTTCCCCCCCGTTACCTCAACTGCTTGTAATGGTTTCCTCTAAACCATGTTTTTGGTAGAGCTGGTTATAAAATCCCTTTTCTTATGACTTGGCAGATACACAACCCAGATATGGCCTCAACAGTGGTCTGTTTCCCTGGCATATGGAACTTTTAAATGCATTAGGGAAGAAACATCCTGGAGGCTTAACAGAGATGGGACTCCTTACCTGGCAGATGGAGGCAAAGACTCTTTCTGCTTCTCTTTCTCTTTTCCTTCTTTACTTTTCATGATGGACCTGTGTTAATTTAATGAAAAATCAGGATGAATTAAAAAGGAAGAATGTCTGAATCTGAGAAGGTATCACCAGATGGTTTCCACTGTTTTTCAACTGCACATCATGCTATGATTCGCTCTTCAGCCTAGTTAAAGCACTTTCCTAATGTATTGAATGAATTTAATCACATTTAAGACAATGAACATCATTCGACCATTTATGAAGCAGCAGTATTTCAAGGTACAAAACTCAATTGTTAATGGAAGTACATGGGCTACTCCATATATTAGTATCTACCTGTTTCATTCTGAATACAGAGATTTTCTTAGGCTGCATGTGGGAAATGCAGTGCAGATATGAGCCATGATGTTCTCGAAAGTCCTGTTATCATCCAGACTAGAGACAAGCTCAGAGCAGACCAGAATTTCTACCCATTCCATATGCCAAGATTCTTGTTTAGTAGAAATTAAGTCACCAAGGAGTGGAGAACCAAATGAATGCTTGAGTCTTACCCAATATGCAGCTGGCATGTGGCTAAGTGGGATACAGCAACTACATGTATCTAGTCTACAAAAATGTACAGCAAGTGACTTTTTTAGTCTTATTCTGTTAACCTGGTAGAGTTTTAGTACTGAGATAGAAACTCTGACTCCACTGGAGACTATGATGAACCTCCCATTGACATAAGCAAAAACAGCACATTAATTTGGTAACAGAGTAGTTTAGCTTCTCACTCTTCTAAAAGTTCTTCCTGGTTCATCTCTGATCTACAAGGAGGCCACAGTTTATACCACCCACAGCTCTGCAGTCCCCAGATCAAAATATTTTGCTTCTGTTTTCTGACACTATCTTACTGTAGTTAAGTCTATCGGCTGCCTAGACAGCAGAGAGACAAAATGGGAATAAGTGTGATAGAACGTAAAACATTGCTAAGTCTATATGATAACTTCTCTGATATCTACTGCTCCTCACCTTTTCTTAATTACAGGATCAGTAAGACAATCATTCCTCACCCGATTTTCCTTCACCTTCACTTGTCATATGCAACTGGTTACAAAAATCAGCTCACTAAGCAACTGTCTGTGGCCCAGCATCTAGACTGATTCCACAGGGAACTGGGATTAATATTAATGACTATTTTAATTAATTTGTTATAGGATAGAGATTATTGAGAACAAACTCAAGATGCCATAAGATGGGTAGGGATGATATATTATTTAAGGATAAGGTTAAAGTGCATCACAGTGAACAAGTGAAAGAGAAAACCAGACACAATCTGAGGGGCAAAATACAGGTAGTAGCTGACATCCCAATAGGAGATTGAGTATTCCAGCCTGCTCAGTGGCTCCTATTCCACAGGTTCAGTTTGTGAGAAACCAAAGAAAGTCCAGATGTGTTAGGGAGGCTTCCTGGTCATTATCTGCCATCTGAAAACGGTTCTGAATTTACAGATGCTGTTGTGATGGCCGCACCAGCATACCATGTGTCTAAACAGGGCATGAATTTCAGCACTAGATCATGACCATTTATATTGTTTAATTGTAAGCACACTGCCTGGCATGAATTTGGTCCATACCAATTAGTGCTCCCCCAGACAACATCACAGCATGGCTCAGCAGCTGAACAAGGTTCATTTTATGTAAGTAACAAGGGCACATTATACCAGGAGAAGACTTTAGTCATATAGTTAAAAGCTCTGACATATCTCTGCCAGAAAACAGGCCATGGCATTATAATGTTTATTAGCACAAAGAGATGCTGCCCATATGGTTTCATTGTGGCACACCTTTGTGAGAAAACTGCATGTGCAAAAAATCTATCCATCTCCCCTCTTTTTAAAATAAAGTTCTTGTTGTCATGTCTTGGAAGGAGGACCAGATATTGTACAAAAAGACTGATAAATAAAACAGCTTTTGCTACTTCAGACCTGTACAGACAATAGCCTCACTGTATGTGTCAGAAGAACTGTAGAAACTAGCTCTGCAGAAGCCAAGTAGTGCATGAAGCAGTATGGATGTTCCCCCAGCCAGGAAACGTTATTCCAAACATAGATGTCTTTTCATGTTTAATGATTCCTTATGAACACATATTTGTGACATCAATAATAATGATAGAGCTGTCTCTGCTGGATTTTGAAGCAATAAATTTCTAAAGTCTCAACCATAAACACATATTGCTAAAGTGTGTTATTCCCAGGTGCATATGCACTGGGCCTATGTGAAGCACCACAGTGAAAAACATGTGCAATCCCTGGTTTAACTATAAGATGGTTAGAGTCTGGCATCCACTGTGTTATCCTCAGCTGAGGAACAAGCCTCCTGCCTTCCTGCCTCAAGACCACAAAACCAGACTGTTGACCTTCCTGTTCAAGTTTTTGACCTTCAGGTCTTTCTTCAGGCTGGATTGTTTTGCAGAGACTCTGGAGGAGGAAAGATGCAGTTTATGATGCATTTACGAGGTTTTGGAGAGCTCCTGGTTGTAAGATGTGCATTATTTTTGTGATGAGTTACTTTTGTAATGCAAAGTATGTTTAGAACATGCAATGGGTAGGATTTTTATATTCCTTTTTACGCTAGTATGTTGAAAAGGTTTATTTTTCCTGTCAAATTTAGCTATGCTTTCAAAAGCACAAACACTTCTTGATAGGACAGCAGACATACTTGTAAGAAACTCCAAATTGTTTCCTTCGCCCACTCCCTATTTTAGATCATCTTTCACATGGGAACAGCTTCCCTCCTCCTCACTCACCTCCTCCTCCAAAAAAATTCTGACATCTGTTCTTTACCTCTCTAGCAGCCACTCTCCCCTTAGCATTTGCCTTTTATTTTATGGTACTCACTTGTGCACTTCAGCTCTATGCTCTTTGGGGTATAAGCCATTGCACTTCTAACCCTTTGTAAAGCATCTTAAAAGTTATAGACATTTACAGCACAATATAAATGATAATGTAGTTAGACTGGAAGGCAATTCCCTAGTTAACACCTCCCACATGTGGTGATTAAGTACTAGGCTCAAAAGCATACAGCAAACCCCATGCAGATACATTTCTAGAAAGAGACTGCAAATTCCTAACTCCAGATGGTCTGCAGTTGGTGAATAATTATGTGGATTGTTTGGTGCTTCACTAATCAATCATGACAGCAACAAGGAGAAAAAGCATGTCTGGGTAAAGGAAAATGTCCTTTGGATAAACACCAAGTTATCATTTTGTGCCTTTGATCTGCTCATCAAACATAATCTTTTTTTTTCCCCCTTTTCTGGTGTTTTGCTGTTCTTAATTGTTTAAGAATAAATCTAGAAAAAGCAGTTTGGTTTTTTTTTCCTATAAAATATACAAGAGGGGAGACTCAACAGCATTGGCATGACTGCAAAGCTGCATTGTATTTCACAGACTGCAAAAATTATAAATGACAGAGGACAGGGCAGAAAATTTATCTCCTAAATTAGGTTCTGGAGACCATGAAGCTTTCTTTAAGCATTTCTGTAATATTAGGACAAAACCTGTGATTTAGGATGTAGAAAACAAAGATTGGAAGGGAAAACACCAATCTCAAAATTCCTTCCTCACAGCATGAAAATAGTTTGATTAAAAAAAAAAAAAAAAATGAATTAATCTAAATCAGACCATAAGCAATGAATGGTCAGCTTTTCAGTTTTAGCTGAAACAGAGAGAACAAAGTCCAATATTATCTTGATTACATGCTGACCAGTTTAGTTTGATGCATCAAAAAGAGGGAAACAGTACAATTAAATACCTAAAAGTTTGTATGGAGATGCTGCAGGAGTCAGAAGCAGAAGTAGTCAGTAGTATTAAAAACCTAAAAGAATGGATGGAGATGCTGCAGGAGTCAGAAGTAGAACAGATGGTTTGGAGCTTGGGGGTGGGGGGAAGTTCTCAAAAGTCCAGTTATGCTGTTTAACCTGTTGTTCTGAGCGCAGATATTTTTGTAGTTCCTTGCACTTATGTATAGCATTTTGCAACCTAATATTTGCAAATGGTGCAGGAAACCTACATTTTCTTCTAAACTTGTATATTTAGAAGTAAGTCTTGAAGAAATTAACTGCATGGCTGTAGTCACAATAAAATGTAATGAACATGATAAAACTGCATGGCTGCTGTTCAAAGTCTGGACAGAAGAGCAGCAGAGAGCAGAGATGCAATGTGCTGTATTTCAATCTGTCTAGATTTCCACCAAATAAGCAAAACTAGTTTTCAATTATTGTAGGCATGACTCAAAAAATACAAGTCGGCAATACAAAAAGGCTGTCAAAGCAGTGAAGTAAAAAGTACAGAATAACTGGATTTCAAAGACCTAAAATTACAGAAGATTTATCCATATTAAGGATAATGCTGTCTATCAGTACTACTTCATTAGAGTCATGTAGCTTATAACTAACATCTTAGGGAGGACAGTTGCCGAAAGGTAGATACTGCACATTGATGACATTAATACTTCCTTTGAGTACCAGCCTAAGTAATTTGGAATGAAATCTATATAAATTATGTGCAGATACTGCTAGTGGTGGTGCTTTCACCGATGTTTTAGAAGATATGCCTGGAACAGAAGCTAATGTATTAAAAAAATTGATCCATGTACAATGGGAAGAAAGTTAGGTGAATAATAAGTTTTTATCAGCTTTTCTTTTCTACATTACCTTGGACTGAAAATGTGTTGAAAAAAGTCTTAGAACAGTCACTAATCTTCTTTGTGCCAAATGACCAAAGTTGCAATAAGTTGCTTTTCTTACATTCATTTGCTTAGAGACCACTGTATGATCTATTCCACTATGTGTCTTGCTCAAAAAAGACTCCCCTGTAAACAGCAGTTTTTAAGGTGGCATTTAATGTAAGCCACTGAGGGGCTCACAAGAAATGAAAGAGAACTCAGGACTGGTCAACTCTGAACAGTAAAACAAAAAGCAGTGGATTTAGCTGGGAGCATTTCTGGCAGAATTTTTAGAAGCCTTGTTGAAAGAATACACTCTTGAAATGCAAAGTACAGTACAGCACATCCCACCTTTCCATATCATTCTAGTTCCCATCTGGTACAAAGCACAGTCATTCCCTCCTTTGTAAATCTCACATTCTCTCTTATGTCTTATTCTCTTCTCTCTAATATATTAAGTACCAAGATACCAAAGTTACTCCTACTGATTTCTTACAGGAGACATTCCTATCTTTCAATATTCTTAACAAGCATTTTTATTCTTTTCTACCTACAATATGCATAAAGCCTACATATCTCAGCTCTCTTTCTGTGCTGAGGCTGTTTCCTACAATTTGCTTCTCCAAATCAGTATAAAAAAAAATAGGCTTTTCACCTGTTGAACCTTTCTACTTTTCTAAATGTTTCTCAGGTTTCTTATGCTTTTCTCTGTGGGAGGATACAGCTGAACTGGAATTCTGTTTCCACTTCTCTTTGAATATCTTTGTCGTTGGATAGAAAAGTTTCCAGTTAACTGAACTTATCTATTGCTTCTGCATTTGATCACTAGGTAATGCTTGCTTGCATCCTATCTGTGGTAACTGAGTCAGTATACAGGCATTTCATTCCCTCCCACATTAAGGTCCTGCTGCCTATTATCCAGGACTGTAGCTTGCCTTATTATCTCATCGGCACATCTGACTTGTTCGCCGGGGCGTTGGGGGGTGGGACGTGCCATTCCTTTTTAGTTTGCAAATCCTTTCAGAGCTTCTCTCAAAGCAAGTTCTCTATACATGTTGAAAAATTCTGGGCAGCATATGTCACTATTCACACACTGTCTAATGAAATAGTTGCTTGCTGCAGTTCACAGATGTTCAGAGCCCAGTACTGACTTACCAGGGTGTGTTTATTGGTAGCTTGCACTTGGCAGTTCTATTCCATAGCCCATTTGGGTTAACTGACTAACCTTTCACACCACTAACACCAACCTCTTCTGGATAGACATCACATAGATTTTTCTGTAGCAGGACAAGAAGCAATGGGCTGGTGAGCATCTATCTTTTGACATTTGAAAAGCCAACAATTGATCTTCCAACTCTGAGTGTTCTTTGCTTGCTACATATTCATCTGTTAGCATCACTTGATTCTTAGTTGTGATGCCATACCCATCTGTACAAATATCCTGGACATTCAATTTTGGCTTTAAATGAAGAATGAATGAACGTGAAAGCAACGAAGTTCAACCAGATGACTCTTTCATTCAGTAAACCAAGACAAGTAGTCAGTTCCCATTACTCCTGTTGGAGAGCTTATATGTCCAAGAGTCAGATTTTCACAGTTAGATCCCCAGTTGCAAGGGTGATAGCTTTGCTTCATTTTTAATGAATGTCTCTTCAAGCTGTTGATAGAACTCATCAACTGTATCTTTGTCATCTGCTATCGTAGGAGTGTTAATCTGTATGATCGACATATTGACTGGCTTTGCTAGAAAAAGAACTATAATGATTTTATTTCTGATTGGATTACATCCAAGCTTAGACTTTGATCTCCTCTTGAATATGACAAACACAGTGCAAGTTTCTTCTAATTTTTCTGAGCTTAAGCAGCAGCCCGAGTAGCTGTTCATCATCCTAGAATGACACCTATTATTCCACTGCAGTGCTGATTCTATATTTATCCATTTCAGAGCTTTCCAATTCTTTTGTCACAATAATGTGCTTCCCCCCCCCCCCCCCCCCCCCGATGTTCTTACATTAACACTGGGTCTGCAGGAGATTGGTGGTACAATCATCAGAAATTATCTTCCAAGAAGCTTGGTAAAGTAATGCTCTATATTACCAATGACCTCATATGACCAAATACTCTATATGAACCTCTTCTGAGCTGTAGTGTCTTGCTTTCCATCATGGGAAAAAAGGTAAGAGGATCAATTTGCTGGCCATTGCCCTGCCATGCCCTTTTCCTAACCCAAAACTCGTCCAATTGTTATCTACCCAGTCATGCATAACTCTTAAATTTTAAGTTTTTCCATTTGCCTGTACCATGGTCAGAATTTGCAGTTTGTATACTCTACTGATCCTACAAGTAATAAACTCCTCATCTGACAAGAGTCAGGTGACTTGGTGAATATTTGTTCCACAAAAATAGAGTGATGAAAGTGGAAATACAAAAGGGATGAAAACATGGGTTTGGTAATTGATGGAATGAGTCATATTGGAGGAAGAACACAGCATTTGAGAACCAAAGGGAGAGTTTGCATACAGAACAAGTTACTTTAAGGAATGCATGTAGTAAGTGTTGCTTAGCTATAAGTGGGAGCTGAGAGAGCACTGTGAAGCCTCCAAAATGTTGCAGATCTGGTTGACACACCTATGGTCAATCTTCTTTTGCGTCTCACAACATTTTATATTTAAATTTGATCTGGAAACACAGCAAATGTCAAATACTGAAGCTATGACTCAAGCTCATTTTTAAACTGATTGCATGCTTGTTAGAGCATGCTTCCCTTTTGAAGGTACTCCTTTGCAACAGAGCACAAATTGCAACCTCGGGAAAAAAAAATCAGAGCCTTGCAGAAAAATACATAGTGGTGTTAATACCTTCAGTCCAGTCTGTATTTTCTGCCACCAATCCCTCTTCATGAGAAAAAGAGGAAAATGAATGGCAGGGTCAAAGGCTGCCTTTTATTGATCATTATGTGATGTCATTAGGACAGAGGTTTTTTTTCTGTTTACCTGAAAACATTAGAATTTCTGTCTTAAGGATTTGTTAACTTTAAGCTGTGATGATGATATTTTAGGAAACTTCATATATATCTAGAAAAAGATCCTTCTGTGACTGAGTCCACCCACTGGTCTAACTCTGTCACCCATCTCAGCAGGTTCAGCAGCTGCCTAGAGGCTCTCCATATGATCATAGAAATCTTTAGATGGTGACAAAACCACTGCAATGTGAATTGAGACCTGGTGCTGGCAATAAAAGTAGTATTTGTTTCATCTGTTCTGCTCAGGTTCCTCACATACTTTGCTCCAGAGCAATCCTGTAACGCAAGAAGTCCCATTGATTTCAATAGACACTTTTGCTTAGAAAAGCTGCACATGAGATTTGAAAAGTAAAAACTTACTACATCTAATCTTCTCCCAGAAGAATTTCATAGATTTATGTAGCCACATTTTTAAACTGCTTAGAGTGATATCCTGGTATTCTGTAAAAAAGTTTTCGATATGCACAACATAAATCCATAACCTTTGCCTCAGATTTATGAAATGTAGAAAAAAACCTATTTTTTTTCCTTCTAATTTTTGCATTACAGTCAGCAATTATGATCTTTTATAGACAATCACCCACAGTTACAAAAAATCATTATAATTTTTATTATCAGCAAATAAAATACAACAGCAGTGTATTTCATTTCAGATGCACTTCATTCTTCTCAAGGTCTACATGCTTGTAGTTGCAATACCATAAAAATCAATATGAAGTAGGCAGAAATGTAAAAAGGTGAATGAGGATCAGTGAAGAACTTGGGGAAACCCCTTGGCTGGATCCTATCTCAGAAAACTTTGAGCATAGCTGCAGTATTGTCACATCTTACCGAACTCATTTTGTACAGCCATGTTATTATGCACTGTATTTCTATTGAATTGTGGGTTTGGGTTTTTTTAATTGCTCCTGAGAATATGGAGAAGAGTCAAGTAGTAAAAGAAAGTCAGGATAACCATTTTATTTAGAAGCTAAACATTTTTTAAGGTAGCCTAAAGACAACTCACGTGTCCTCATTGTTTGGGAAGCCTGTATAAAATATATGGTGACCAAATCCATACTGCCAGCATGAATTATGGTGCTGACAGATGTAGCCCCTTGGCCATTATTTCCTTTCTGGTGTGGACCATTGACTATCATCAATTAAATATTAAGGCTGCTGTATTTGCAGAAGCAGAGATGACAACTTTCTCTTTGCCTATTGCTATTGCAGCTCATTCTGGTGCACTGGTAAGTTTTATTTATGCAGATGTACTATTCCTACTTCAGCTGCACAGACCCTGTGCAGGATATAAACCACACAGTATGCTGGTCTTTTGACTAAAAGTCACTTTCTACCCAGAGAAAATGCAAGCACTAGGAAAGTAAGCAATAACACTGTATCTTGATCAAAGTAAGTAAGCACATTGAGGCTTTTCAAGCCGTTCCTAAAAAAGCAAGGAGGATTTGGCTGTAATGGTAGCAGAAATGGGTGCAGAATGTGTGGTCCCTTTTTGCCACACAGTTCTGGTGTGACTTTGAGCAGTGATGGAATTACAGAGTTCAGGCTTGGAAAGAGCTCATGAGGTTATTAAGTCCATCTATCTGCCCTGAAGCAGGATCAGTTGTATCTCTGCCAAGGTGTCTAACTGCTCTTAAACATCCAGGGACTGAGGCTCTAAAACCTCTAGGCAGTCTATTTCAGGGATTAATTCATCCTTTTCTTTAGGAAGACTTTTTTTTTTTTCTCCCAATGTCTAGCTTAACCCTCCTCTAGTACAATTTAAGCCTGTTACTTTGGTCTTACCCACCATGAACTCGCGAATATTTTCCTTCATTTGCAGCAAGTTTTTAAATATACAAAGAATGTCAGTGAGTCTCCACTCTTCTCACCTCAAGTCTAAGCAGTATGTAAACAGTTTAGGTGTGTAAATCCATGCTTCAGAAATTACTTAGCTGGGTGGTATACTGCATGTAACCCTTTGCGAAAGGAAGTGCTCAGACCTGCAAAGCCATTGTTAATATCAGACATTGCACTTCTAGGAACAGGGCTGTTGCAATTGCCAATTTTCATGAACAGTCTTTTCAGTAGTATTTTCATTAACAGCTTCAGCGAGAACACAATGTTTTTGTATTTAAAAGTCAGCCAACTCAGCTGTTTACCCCTGATAGGAAACAGGGACAAATGGCCAACTGCCAAAAGGAATATCTAAATGTGAGATTATGATTCTAAGATTTACCTAAGCAAAAAATTTACAGAGAAAACATCCAGAGATTCCTAAGTACCAGTTTGTGGAAGCCCTTCAGGAAATCTGCATATTGAAGTATTTTAAGAAACATGAAGAGCTTGTGGGGGCAGCAAGTTCAGAACAAGGCTTTCCTGTATTCAAGTGGGCTACAGAATAAGAAAACTGAAACATGCCAACTGCTTTCTAAATACTGACAGAAGAGTTTTATTCTAGTGGATTTTCCAATGAGCAATCTTGAAGTTTTTACCCAGAATTTACATCTACCCAGTCTCCAAATTTCAATGAGGTCTCTACACAAGGAATAAGATTTTTTCATGTATAATTTATGCTTGAAACATATATCATGTCATGAGGACATAAACTGTTAAGAAGAAAGTATGTTCCAATGTAAAACAGTCAATAGAAGCAATGATAGCCAGAAGGTTGCCTGATAATTCTGTGGAGTTGTGTTCCTCTGTGCTTTGTACCAGTAAGGATCCCTCCCCTCTTGACCTCCAGAGACAACTGTTCTTTCAAGAAGAGAATTCTGAATACTAAGAAATGTATTCAAGTAGAAGTGAAGGGAGGAGTGCAAGAGGGAAATGATTCATTACCATAACTGAAGTAGAAGAATAATCCATTCATAGGCAAGGTCATCTGTTGTTCTATGTCATTGTGCTAATGAATCACCGTTTGTTTATACACTGGGAGTAGTACCTTAGCAGTACAGAAAGGAAACAGAGACTATTTTCAGCAGGGATTATGCCAGTAATTTTAGTGAAAACTTCTAATTCCAAAACACCTGACTGAAGAAAGGACTGTATTCATAACTAAACCTACAGAGACTTTCCCACTTCTCTGGGCTGTGTGAGATTTAAACGTTCTTGTCTTAGTGCCAGATGTGTGGCCATCTGACCTGAAGCAGATCATCTGACAGTACAGACATTGATGTATTATGAACTGCCAAAAGTACAAACTAGGGAGCACAATGTTTGTGCTACTTCTACAGTTAGTATGTTCATTAGTGGTTTAGAGGAGAAGAGAAACAAAAAGGCTGTGACAGGGCAATATGACTAATTTATTCTTTAATTTTGTATCTAAAGGTCTTAAGAAATAAGTTACCTCAACTATGAGCCATTTATTCCAATAACTCTCAATATGGGTATTTAGGATTTTTGTCAGTATCTTCAAATGTTGCCAGAGAACCTGAACAGAGAGAATCTCTTAGCTTAAATTCCCAAGAGGTGATCTCTTGGTTTGATTAGACCTGTCCAAGAGGCTGCTCTCTGAAGAAGACTGTTTTGCAAGTTGCTTTGTGGAAACCTTGCAAACCTAAAGAAAACCTAAAGATCATATGAAATCCTATGATCTGGCTCAGTGCTGAATTCCATTTAAAGCCAAGTGACAAAAGAAAAATCAATAAAATTCAGAAATATTTTTCTGATAAGGCCTATTTTGCTTCCTCAACATAGTTTTGGGGTTTATTTTTCTTTGACTAACATGATTTGAGAATTCCTCAGATAAATTCCAAGGTCTGAATGCAGTTCTTTGAGCTGAGCACATCGTCAAGAATCACTGTGGGACTGGGATTGCAACCTGTTTTAGACGAGCTGGTTGCAATGTTTAATCATAGACACCACAGGCCAGATTTTGTCAGCCTTCCTCAACTAAGAACTCTTGCATTAACTGCCTGACTGGGTTGGAACTACATAGGTAAAACTGGCAGAATTTCAACCTTTGCTTTAGCAACCCATTTTCAATCATGGTCAGTGTATTTGGGAACCCCTTGTCTAAAAAGAAACAGTGTCATCCTTTAGCAGCTTGACACTTCTGAGATTCTCAGATTCTTACAGCATTTAAAAACCAAAACCAAAAATGTACAACTTAAATACGTTTCCTTGAGGTTTGGAAGGAAAAGCCTCCTTTACTAACCTGGTATATAAATCACAAAGTATCCCACCCACAGACACAAATTACAGAAACTCCAAATATTGGAAAGATTAATAATTAACGCATTTACAGGAGAATTACAGTCAATGGCATTGCAAAATGCCTTTTTCCCCCCACTTTGTCAGAGGAGCCTACTACATGGATGTTTATTCTACCTGCTTATCCTAAACCATCTGAAAGGCTATGAAACAGAACTGGCAAAAATAGGAGACTGAGTTTATTCAAAGACGTTCATGTACTTCTCCTTGTTTACTGTTTAAATACCATGCGATGGATGAGGATTATGTGCAGGGTGCAGCTTGTATTTTTAACAATTGTTCTGAAATCTGCAGGGGGTCACTTACATGCTTCATGCAGCATAACCACAGGCCTCCCAGTGCATTTCACTTCCTGATGTGCAGAGGTAATGCATGATTCAAAAATACCTTCCTTCAGACCTCTACTGATTTTCAGACAGAAAAAAAACCACCCAGGAAACAACTTCTGTACAGATTCTCACACCCTTGTGAAAACTGAACAAGGTGGTACTGCAATACTCCAACTTTCAATGCCAGATCTATGAGCAATGGGCAAATAATTACCCAAAAGGAAAAGAGTACAGACAGGAATGAGACAAATACTTACTTTGCTACTCTAGAGAGCCACATACGTCTGGAAAGAGCCTGGTGCTATCTATCTGCATGTACCTGAGGAATGCTCCCCAGCCCTTCAGACCTGGTAGTTGTTACAAGGCATCAAGCTTTTGTTACGGCCCAGCTTTCCATGTGAGCTATAAACTATAGCTTTGCTTCATTACTCCCTCTAAATCTCTGGGAAATGAGAAGGGAGAGAACTCGCAGGCTCCTGGTGTTCAAGTCAAACATCCTGTTATAGGAAAAAAGCATGGAAGATATTGTACCCAATTAAAAACAACCAAAAATGTCATCCAACAGAGATATCCAGGGAAAGCTTTAGATGTATCAGTACATCCATAAAACTATAGTTCTTGTTATGAATTAGAAATATGAAAGAATTTGGTTTAAGGAATGGTAGGAATAGGGATTATGAGTCAGCTAAAACAGATGAAGAACATTTTAATGTTACCTTCAGGGGAGAAACTGAACAGAATTTTTTATAGTTCCACACTCACAAATAGTTAAATACTACTAGACCCTTCCTCTAGTTGTAAATTTAATCAGGGACAATAATAACATTTTCTTCTTCCCCACTAAAATTGTAGGGGAAGTTATTTGGTATGCATTTTGCAGATAAATAGAAGACAAGTAGTCATGCTTGTTACTTAAGGCTTTGATGATTAAATATATTAATTATTTCATGATTTTATAAACTTACTTATAGAGTGTCACCTACGTCTAAACACCTGCTTTACATAGTTATAGATGTGGACTAATAACTTTAAAAAATAGCTCAAAGAAGCTGCATCTTGTTTGGGTTTGGTTTTGGTTTGTTGTTTTTTTTTTCCTGTTAGACTGTCAGGGGAAAAGATAATTGCAAAAATCAATTCAGAATGTAACAGAAAAAAAAAAACAACATAATACCTTCATCTTCTGATTCATTGGAAGAATGGGAAGAAAACAGAAGAGACAGTATAACACAAATGACTTTATGTGGATAAAAACCTGAGTTGTTGATAAAGATTTGGAACAACCTGGCTAACCTCTGTGGGTTTGATACGTCAGCTCTGCTTAATACAATCAGAAAATTTATGAGGGAGAACAGGTTATGCTCAAACATTAACACTCTACAGGGCAAAAGGAGTCTTCCCTCTTTGCAGAAATTCCAAAGGACTATTCAAAACCTCACGTAGTTAGTCTTCTGCTTCTTTCCAGGACCTATTTAATCATAAATACACTTAAGCTCTATCATCAGCATGGCTTGGGCTAGCCACAAAAAATAAGCCCTAATTTGTATCTTCACTACTAGAAGATGTTGCTAACTCTTGTAACAGTAGTTGAACCTTCTTTTTTGACATCAGCTAGCCACTGTCCTTCACTAAAGCAGTTCATTAATAAGGCAATCAAATGAGGCAATCAAAAAAAGGTAAAAAGGAATGAGAAAAATATGGGGACCATTTCCCCTCTCATCTCTCAACCTACCCACAAACTGGTGAAGAAGATTGTATTTCTTTTGGGGTACAACAGTTCCATAATCTTCCTGTCAGTCCACTGAGAAAGCTACACTCCAATGAGAAAGTTACAAAACTATGTCTATACTAATAAATTAAGCAATGTATACTAAAAAGCTACGTATGTTTTAAAGCTTGGTACACATTCCTCTCTACAGCTGAATTACTAAGACTGTCCCTGGCATGGATTTGTCCTGTACCAACTTATGCTCTTCTAAGCATCCAGGGATGTTTAAGGTGTGAATACAGCCCCAGAGACACTTTCAGTAGCAATTTAGATAGAAAGTAAAATATAGATATGGCTTATACAGGGCATACACACCGGTATGCACGTTATAGCTCTCTTCAGACTACAAGCACAAGCAGTTAGCAAAGCATGTAGAAAGATGAGGGCATCAGTACAAACATAACTTTCCATCCCATTGTATACTGGGTCGCAGACACCTAAGTATTAATTATTGATGTGTTAATTTCTCTTGGCCATTCTTGCAGAACACCACAGGCATACATAATATCCATTCCAAGCAATGATGTTTCACCTTTCCTTGACATGTGTGATATAAGGCAGTCATTAGAATATGTACGCAAGTTTTATAATGTATCATGCCATAGTTCACTGAACAAAACTACCATTAAGTCTCAGAGTAACGCACATCTGGAAGTCACTGAGCTGCAAGATTATAATGCTTAGTAGGCCAGTGAAGCATAAATACATGCATTGTTAAAATTAGTTTCTTTTAAAGGGCTCAAATACATATGCAGTTCTTATAAAGGTCTCACCTACTGGCTTGGAGAAAAAGATCTGTCTAAATGTAACTTGATTGAAAGGGATTATCTTCAATTTCAGTGTATTGCAGAGTAATTCTATTAAAGAGCTGAATTCCTCATTTTCCCCCCTACTAAGGACATTAATCAGTTCCTTGATGTGATATTAGTTGCATTTAACTTGAAAAGAGATGGGTTCAGTCATGCATACATGACTAATTCTGTTAAAACATCAACAACAGACAGAAAATCTATCATTTAGATTTTAACTGAACTACACAACTAACAAAGTCCATGCTTTGAGACTCAGAGCCCTAAAATGTCAGTAATCATAGTAAGTCTATAACAAACAAAAAACAGTAAAGGCAAAGGATGACACTCTTGATGTGTACTTGATTGAAAAGGAAAAAAAGAATATACACAATATCTTTAATTACAATTTAGCCTATACAGTAAAGGTTTTCAGAAACACAGCTCTCTATTCCAAGCAAATCAAGTGACATTTAAACAACCTGAACTTTATGTAATCAGAGTCCTGAATTCCACATTAACAAATGTTAATTTTACCAGGTATTTTTACTCCTTGGTATAGAGTGACATTTTGGAATTAGACCTCTGTCTTGACAAAGCCTTTGATTTGTTTTGACACAAAGAAGACTATGAGAAGGGTTAACTGTATATACCCTGATGTGTTAAAGATTCAGAGGACAAATGTGTCTTCACTGACTGATGCAATAAGGTTGATACCACTGGGAACTAGCGAACTTAAACCCACCATTTCTTTCTGCCCTGCTGTCTCCTTGATTATGCAGGGCAGAAAATGTTTTTCAAAAGAAGCAGAGTAGAGTGCATTTCTCATAGGGGTCCAGTATTTCCCGTGTACTTTTAGTTTATACACATTAGCTTCAGAAAGAGGTTCAAAATTTACCATCTACAGAGAGTGATAAACTATCTTTGAGAAACAAAACCTTGCCACCTCACACTCTAACAATAAGTCAAGGAGTGGAAAGGCCACTGGCACTTAAAACCAACAGTTTTCCTTCACGGCTCTGTAAATACAATTTGTTGCTAACTCTAAAACAATTAAAACACCCCAAAAATATATATTTGGGACTGCAGGGGCACCAGATAAAGATCTTATCCAAAGTAAGTGACAACTCTGTGTTCATCTATTTGGTTGACTTAGTCAAGTCACTAGTGTGAGGTTTAATGATCAATACACAGACACATTTTGTTATATTAGGATATCCATTTTCCCCCTAGCATGTAGCTGTTATCCCAGAAGGGTATGGCCCTTGTAGGGTTTGTGACATAACTGTCATCCATCCAAACTCATAAAATGGCAACTAGATGCCTTGGCGTAAATATGTCCACATGAATGAAATACTGAAACTTTGAGATATCAGAAGTGGTTTTCTGTGGTAGCAAACTGGGTTTGTTACAATTCAGATCAAATTAGGTGCACCACACAGGTACTTTTCCCTTGCTGAACTCCCCTTTAATCCTTACTCATAAGCTCCTGACTCACTCATCATCTAGAAATGAAACAGAAAACAATGCCTGAGCCTAGGGATTAAAAATACATTGATCAAACTGCATTTAGAACTTCATTCTTTAGAACTAGCTTGTTAGACTGGAGATTTATTTGCTGTTACTAATAGGTCCCTACCAACTCCATGTATTTAAAGTGACAGCCTTTGAAAATGCAGCCGTTCACCTGACTAGTCAAGTAGCACAACAGATTTATAACCTGTTTGCAATAGCCTGCCCTCAATTTACGATGTAGTTTGTTTCATTCTAGCTTAACATTTTAATCTAGAAATACATCAAATCTTTAAAGTCAGAGAACTCTGCCTGGGCTATTAAATCAGTAGCCTAGATGAATAAAAGTAAGAGTGGGCAATACATCCCTTATTTAAATAATCCCAAATTCTCTCTCTCTTTGGCTGAATAGATATTCAGTATTTCAGTATACAGTCATGTGTGTCCCAAATACTTAACTCAAAATGCAAATGCTTTAGGATTTCTATCTCTTAGATTGTATCACAGTGCTACTGTTAAGACAGTTTTACTTAATTACAACAAGCTACAAAAACTGACTTACACTGCTACAGAAAAAAAAAACAGTACATTTGGGATTGCATTTTCTTCTCCTTAAATTCTGACCATGGGTCTTTGCAGGCAACGCTGGGCCTTTTTCAGCACTAAGAGATGTGGTCTCTGAGGTTTAAATGAACTGGAAAAATTGGTCCTCCTGGATCACACTCTTTGGCTCAGGCAGCCAGCTTGCACCAACCTGAGCTGAGCCAGAATCATTGCTTCCAGTAGGACTTACGGTTTTGCATCCTGAACTCCCACAGATATTAATGCCAACAGGACCAACTCTGGAGATCACTAGGCTCGGTATATGTTTCCTACCAGAGATATCATTTACTTACATGCTGTAAAACACACGAGCAAGAGAACAAGCCAAAGCCTTTTTCTAGAGGCACAGTTGCTGGGGAAACCATCTCCCTGTATTCACTACTTCAATAACCCTTTAGCTCCGATAAAACAAACAAACAAACCATGCTCAATTTGCCTAAGAACATGCATAGCATTAATGCTTTTTTTTTTTTTTCGTCTTGCACCTCCAAGGAAACTGTTTTTCCTTTGCAGGTTGTACTCGTCAATGTGCCTATTTTCTGTCATTACATTCCCACATTTATTTTTGAACACAGATGTAAACCAAATTGATATAGTCTAATGCCATGTGTCCACACATTCATACTAGCTTGCTTCAGGAAAGGTAAACTGTGGAGTCTGTTTTAGCCATTCCAACAGAAAAGCCTGTGTACCTGTAAAAGCTGGTGAAGTGAGTGAGGAAGTAGAAGCAGCAGAAGGAACTTGACAGATGAAAATGGCAATTATCTCTCTAAGAAATCTCTTGCAGCCTGATCCTCCCTGTCTTAGTGGTCTGCATTTTGTTGTTGGTCTCAGACTCTGGAGATGTTATCATTTAAGAAACATTAACCTTTCCTCTAGCCTTAGCCAGTCTCAATTGCTTTCAGTTGCAGTGAATGAAATAGGTCAGGTTCAAGCCTGCAATAAACTGTCACACCTTTGAAACTTTTTCAGAGGTCCACATGCTTTTGTCTTTAAGGCTGTTTGGCCTGACTGAGTCAGATCACAGCTCTGTTTTGCATATCCCTACTTCATGAGCTTAACTATATCTACATAGGAATCTAAATTTTATCTTCATACTATAATAGAATTGGGGTATTTATTTGAAATTATTTCTTACTTTTTAACGCTGCGTAAGCACTACTGTGTTTCTCTACAACTGTTATTACAAGGTTCTTGAAAGCCACAGGAACATAAAAGAAATGTCTTCCTAATATTGCAGATTTTGAGTAACCTCTGTCAGCAAACATCACAGCCTAACAGCAGGATATATTCTATAAACTCATAGTAGTGAATGAAGACCTGTATAAACATGTTTAAGAATTCTTGCCCTGATTTTGCAAACTGCAATTATTACTCGGCTTAAATGCACATGAATTTCTCTGTTAGGTTTAACACCAATACTCCTTTGCAATTGTGAACAGTTGGGTTATTATTTCCTGCCCTCCTCTGAACTTATCTTTAAGAAATTATTTTGGAGGGAAAAAAAAAGCACAAAAACGTTATCCTAAATACAGATATCAAGAACAAGAGGAGTGCAATCTGAAATAATCTGATTTACAGCAATAACAGACTGAAGCTACCTGCTAGTTGATTTAACTACAAATCATCATCCAGAGCAACCATCAGTTATGCAGCTTGAGATGAAGCCTATTTTTCCTGAAACATAAAACAGACATAAATGACCAAAATGTATGATGAGTTTGTTAATTAAAACAGTGGCAGAATTCCAGTAGGACTACTTTATGAAGTTTATTACAATACAAGTTGTTCTGAGCCTAATAATGAATGGTAAATTACCATATTTTACCAGTTTCCAGAAAGGATGATTTTTAATTTTTACCTTTTAATAACAGAACATGAAAAAGTTCTTCCTAGTTCAATTTAGTCTCACTTACTTAATTTTTTTCCTCTCTTTTTGTGAAATATTAACTAAGACACTTAAAGTTATATACAAGGAACTATTCCTTGTTGTTCCTTTCAGGATGGAATTATGCACTGCATGCTAGTCTCTCTAAAGTTATGCAAGAGTTTGCATGTAGGATTACTGCAGTCCCTGGAAAGAACAGAACAACAAGACCTAATGGGTGGCCTGTTACCCAGCTGTCTCTTTACATTTTGCATGCACTGCAGTGAGGATTCAGTGCCTTCAGCCATCCAGGAGCTGCCCAGCTGTGCAAAACAGAAAGCACATTTAGCACATTTGGAACAAATTAATATTGCAAATCTCATTTTGCCAAAGCAAGAAGACAAGGGAACCTATCTAAGCTGCAGTTTTAATTATCTCCACAAACTTGAATTTATAACCACTAATTCTGACCAAAGAATTATCCTGAATGACTAACTGTAATGAACACAATTATTCTCCTATAATCTGGACCCTTCATAATGTTTCTTCCTATCTTGGAGGCTATGCTTTGTCTAAGCACTTGGGAAATGGTAGGAACACCTTCATGACAGCCATGAGGACTGCAAACTCCCATTCCATGTCTCCCTAAGGCAAATGGATGTTCTCTCCCATACTTAATTTAGTAGGAAAATGGCACCTCTCCACAACCTTCTGTACAATGCACCTTCCAATCTGCATCATCACCTCCTCAACACAGCTTGACACAAAACTTTGACAGGGCCTGAGTTACTGAGAGAAAAAAAAAACCACTAAAGCCTTCCAAAATCTTGAGCTAATGAAAATATCCCATTCCTTGCTCTAAAACATTTTCAGCATGAGTTCAAGGAGAAGATCCCATAGTCAATCCCACCCCAGCCAAACAAGGTATAAGAAAAGGCTGTAATTGCAAAACAAGACTTTGATATCCAGGCTTAAAACCCCTTTCCTCACATGCAGGAGGCCACAGCACTATTAGCTGGCAATATTCCCCCTTAGTCCTCCCAGATTCATGAGGTCGTTGAGAATATCCAGGAAAGTATCCTTTTTCCTGAAAAGCTTCTTTTTCTTGCTAGCTCATGCTGCTGTCTCTTGCATAAACTGTGAGCAGTCTTACAGATTTATACATCAACCTGAAGTGTTGTCAGATCTTTGGTTTTATTTCTTCATTAGAAAACTGGTTTATACTGCTTCGGAAACTATGTTTTGCCCTCACCTTCTCATTTGTTCTCTGGAAGAAAGAATCTGTTCCCTGCAGGATTACTCTATGCAATTTATTTGGTCTCCACGTGAGCATGCTCCACAGACTACCCCTTGCAAGCTAACACTTTAGTATTGTCTCAAAGCCACATAACACCCCCATTTTACCTTGTTTTGGTTTTCTCTCCCAACCTAAAGCTCCTCTAAGTGTTTTCTTTATCCTTTTAAGTACTTCTGCTAAATCACTTGTGCTAAGCAAGTGATCTAATTGCTGACAGAGAATGAGGTGGTCTCCAGATTAGCTTACCAAATGCTGATCTTGCACATATACTACAACTTCTAATTTGGAGCCAAGACATCTGCTCACAGGTGGTAACTCCTACAGGATCTGTTCTCCTGTGACCTAATGAGCTGTTTTGTTGGCTTATTCATTTATTTCCTAAAGAAATTATAGAATCCTCCATAATTTTTGCTTGTGAAGTCTGGCTCTTATGCTCTCCGGGGCTTTGGCCAGGAACCATGTGGTTGGAGGACTTATATGAAGTGAAAAGGTTGTGATTCTGTAAGAAATCCTCATGACCCACCAGCTGTGGTTTATTAGTCCTACAATGACCTAAAAATCTGTTGAATGGTATAACCTCAGCCAGTGCTTGCCATTTGAAGAATGCTTTCACATCAGTGCAGAGGAGAAAAAGATTTTCAATAATAATAATTGATTTCTGTAAGATGTGCACTGTCAGGCTCTTATGATGAATCCTGACAATGTACTGTCTGCTTTTTGGGCTTTCATTGGCATTACTGCAAGTCCATTGCTTAAAATAATACCTTGGGCACACCATTCATAAAATTTGGCTGCCTACTGTGGGCATATAGCTGTTGTAATATGAGAGCTTTGTTACATTCCTTTACAGCTACCTGGATTCTTACTGTCCTTCTGCCCTGTCCAAGTGTTTCCCATCTCTTAAAGGATGGAAGAAGAGGGTAGACACAGAAAGAAAAAGTTATAAAAGGGTTATATACTAAACAGAACAGTTGTCTACGGTGCATTAGTAGAATCCAGGTCAATCTGGCCAAAACCACAGTCCTGAAACCTGGCTGACTGTCAAAACTCCAGAGCTTCTGACCCTTCAGTGCTGTCAGTGCCAAAATTTTTCTTCTATGAATATGCCAGAGCCCACCATCACTGAATGATGCACACTCCTTCAGCCTTCTCTCTCTCCTTTGTCTTATTGGGTGTTTGGAAACTTGGTGGTTGTCTTCTGTGTTCTTGGAACTGACTGATAAGCTGGTCAAATGCTCCCTTCTCCTAAGAGTGCCCTAACCACATGCTATTGACAGCACTTGAGCAGTTGACTGCTTTCTGCATGGTGCCACATCTTCAAAATACAGAGTGAGAAAGAGAATACAGAATAAACACCACCCTGTAGCAGTTACAGGCCCAGTGTCTGCTCAAAGCACCAATTCTGCAGTTTTCTATTAAACACTCATAAAACAATAGAGAACTGTGGGTATAAGGGCTGGCTCCCATGTCTACCTCTCCTTTCTCTAAACAGTGTTCTACCTATTAGGCAGCACCTTTTCCTTCCCATTATACAATGTTAATTAGGGGAAGGATGAAGTCCTGGATATAGTACAAGGCTGAGCAAACAAGCAGTAAAACACTCTGACAGCAATTATTTTTGGTAAATCATATAAGTCTGGAGCTGCCACACAGCAAGTCAGTCCCTCCTCAGAAATAACCTCAACCAAGCTGCTTAACCAAGCGTTCTCTGATGCCACTCCAGAGGCTGTGCAGCAATCATGAATGCTTGTCCCCATGCAAGTTACAGTGACTAACTGATGCTGTTATGATACTGGGAAAATACTATTGGACCAGCAGAGCATATCATTTGAATCCCTTTCTAATCCCTGCTCTGATATCCCCAAACAGCCCACATTACCAACCAATCAGAATGTCAGGGTCAGGAAGATAGCCTTTCACAACACAGAATAAAAGACCAAACCTAATGTTCTAATAAAAATATATCCACATTCACTTTTTTGTGCTCTTCTGTTAATAAAGTCCACACAAAAAAATCCTGTGCTTACGTATTTCAGCTCTAGCAGAGCTGCTGAATTCATGCAGTAGTGCAAGTGCTCTGTCTTCCAGCTTTTCCGTGTGTAACATGGACTTTTCAAAAGATCAAAGCAATTTAAAAAGAAATGTGTGGATGAAACTACCTTCAAAACTGTCCCAGTTCTCCTACTGTTGCTGATGTTTCTGATGTGACTTCCCCTGCTTTCTTCTTTCTACATCTCTATTCACAGAGCAAAGAACTGCAGCCACACACAGAGTTTCCTTAAGAAAAGTTTATACATAGTACAGGTAAGAGAGGAATTTTCTTTCTGTATAGAATCATAGAATCATAGAATAGTTAGGTATAAATTGTATACAGTTTTTTAAATCTCCACTGAGAATTACTTTCTTATTAGACTGTCAAAAAGAGACACCCATTCTACCTGGACTGTGAATCTGAACAACACAAATCTGCTAGCAGGCAGAAAAGTCTTTAAAATTTACTGGAAATGTTCACTTTTGATCTGATTAAGATTTCTGGACCATCTTTAGATTCTTATAGTTTGTCTATGGCAAACCAGCACATCTTTCAATGAGATGAGATTTTGTGGATTTAGAGCTACAAATGGAATTACAGGTGGTCCCTAGCTGAGTAGTTTTCTGGAGTTCACAGCCAGTGTCTTTGAACGTTTTGAATAGTGAAGTAAATACATTAGCTTTTACTTTTCCAAGCAGACTTCTAAGTGCCAGGAGATCTGTCACTATGAAAATGTAAATCTCACTAAGGAAGTCTGGCATCTATCCAGAAGCTGCTGAAATCAGCAGAAGTCACCTGAATGATTTTGACATGCAGATCAGACTTCATGTGGGTATAAGACATGTTGAAGAATGCCATGAAAGATGATCTTTTGCCACATAGAGTCATTGCCTCCTTTGTTTTAAGGAAAGGTGAAGATCAAAAGCTTTTCCCTTATTTTTGACACAGCTGAACACACTGGACCCTTATTGGCTTCATAGAGTCATCTTTTTCAAAATAATCAGGGAACCAACCAGAGACTTTTTTGGAAACAAACATGCTTGGAAACAAACATTTCTCAGCCAATATACTCTAAACAATTTGGCAATGTTCTTATCTCATCCTTGTACACCAAAGAGTTATTTCCAATGCTTAAATATGAATCAAGAGTTTAAAAATAGTATAGACCTGGGCCTGTTTGTTTAATTCTCTCTCCTTAATTCAAAATAGAGTTTAGGAGCTAAGCAGAATTCTCATAAACCAAACCTAGACACATTGCAGAAACACTACAGCATCTACAGACTCGAAGAAACTGTCATATATACTCTGACAGGTTTTGGGTTTTTGTTTGGTTTTTTTTTTTCCTGGGATTTCTTTCGAAGAATGTTTCATAAAATCTCAGGATTGCTCAGTCTGATTTATGGTCAGTTCTTACCTCAACTAACCACAATCAGAATTTTGGCATCATTTCACCAATGTTGTCGCTGAAGCTGTATCAGTGTACACCAAAGTAAAAAGTACTTTCAGATCACTCATGTGATAAGGTAACAAATTAAGAGTTGTATGCCTTGTACTAGATAATAGCAATTGGTGCTTTTCCTCCCATCCCCTTCTTCCCCCCCCCCCCCACTTTCCTAGATGACGGAAAGAAGTAAAAATGGTTATAATGGCAGAGATAGTCCTCATACTCTGAGAAGTGTAGACATGCACTGTGCAATGCAGTGCCAACCTGTAGGCTCAGGGCTGCTGATCCTGGGTGGCAGGCAACCACTGTGGAAAATGTAATGAATTTTGTACTGCACTGAAAGAGCTGAAGTCAGTGCAGCTCCTGAATGCAGTCATCCACTAACAGTTGTGTCATGCCCTTGAGTCTGTTCCCCTCATCTCCCTCCCATGGCAGGCTGACCATCCCAGCAGTACACTACTACAGACTTCCCTCCACCAGCTGTGCTGGTTACAGCAAAGGCAACAGAAGTATGTGTTTAGTAGGACACTGGAGTTACACTTAGTAGGACACTGGAGTTACATCATCAGTTTTACATAATTTTTTAAAGAAAAAGCAACCACAGAATATTTTTCACTAGGTTAAATTGCTTCCCCTGGATGGTGGACTCCTGGAATTTTTTTTAGAATTATATGCACTTCTTGCTGTTAATACTAGATTTCCTTTCCTTTACAATTGCCAACACAGCATTTAGAGATACTAAGAAAGTATGCATGGACAGAAAACAATATGGTAGAAGGTCTGAAACATTGCTGACTTTTATCCTACTACCTAGAAAGAGTAAAAGTAAACTATGGTAAGAAAAAATAACCTATTTTGTAATTCTAAAAACATGAAGGGAGGAAACATTTTTTATTTTTTCTGTTCCAAATATTAGTTAGGTAAGAATATGATCTACCTCTAACAAAGACTATGGCTACCACTGATGTTAACAGACACTGGATTAGCCTAAAAGGATAGCAAAAGAAGCAGTTCATAGTTCACGCTCTGTCTTTGAACTCTGTTTTTCAAATTTACCTAACACAAGATATAAATAACAAAATATTAGGAAATGCCTTGTAGGTATGACAGCATTCAAAATGTCTTGATGCCTTTATCCCGGTAAATGGTCAATGTGCCATGCTCTGCTTTACAAAGCCTGTCTTATCTGTGCACAGCTTGTGAACAAGTGAGCAGTCATCCTCATTCCCACTCACAGCCAATCCCAAGCAGCAAAGAAGAAAAAACTTTGCATGTGGTCCACACAACTGCCAGGGAAAGGACAAGATGAAAGCTCAAATCTGCTGTATGAAGCCTAAACGACTAAATGCAATAAACTTTCCTGGTTTGCAAGGCATAATAAAAAATGTAAAAGAAGTGAGAACAGCATCTGGAAAGATGATAACATGAAACAGTGGCAAAATGGTTGTTTCCTTTTCAGTTCTGGTATCAGTGCCTGATGATAAAGACTGCTGAAATGAACTTTTCTGGTCTTGCAGTCTTTGAAAGAAAGAAACCACGCTTGGTTTGCTGGTTAACAACTAAGATACCAAAATATTTTAGAAAGAAATAGAAGTGTTCACTTAAAGACTGTTAGAATATCACAAAATAGCAAAGGCAACAGCAAATAAAATAAATTTATATTTTATGTATATTTATTTAATACTTAATTTTATTATATCTCTATGCTTATCCAAAATTACATTGCTAACGATAACCCACATAAATAAAAAGCCAAATATAAGAATCTCTCTCAAATTCCTTCATTCTACCTCCCTAGTACTAAAATCATTTCTAGACTGGCCAGTGGTGGTTGGCCACCAGAGGGAGCCGGCACAACTTCAGAAATTGCAGAAGGACAGTAAGACTGACAAAAGAAAAAAGTGCCTATGTTATTTGTATAGAGACTGCAGAAGGGAAGTGAAATTTTTTTCAGGTTCCACAGAAACGTTTCATGTAGAACCAAGACTTCATGTGATGTTATTTTGCTGCTTCAGTGTGGGAAAAATAGGAAGCTATTCAAAGTGAATGAAGATACTGAAAAACATTGCACTATTCATGTGAGAAAGGGGACAATAAACAGTTAAGTAGATCAGCTTCATATAAAACAAGTAAAAGAGAAAAGGAATAATTTATAATGTTAATTCCATCATATTCCTGTTTCTGTTCAGTCTGTGTAGGGCCTAATGTGCATACAGTGAAAGTAATTTCGGAAAAAGAATTCTCTCATTTTGTGTAGGCACAAGTATGGACAATATGGGAATAATGAATAAGAAACAAAGCAACAGACTCTGTCTTATACTTGTCCAAGTATTTGATATTGCTTCAATAGATCACAGAATCATAGAATGGTTTGGGTTAGAAAGGACCATCTCTTTCCAACCCCCCTGCCATGGGCAGGGACACCTCACACTAGACGATAACGCCCAAGGCTCTGTCCAGCCTGGCCTTGAACACTGCCAAGGATGGAACATTCACCACTTCTCTGGGCAACCTCTGACAGTGTGTGACCACACTCACAATAAAGAACTTCCTTATACCTAACCTGAACTTTCCCTGTTTTAGTTTAGACCCAATATCCTTTGTCCTATTGCTACAGGCCCTGGTGAAGAGTCTCTCTCCAGCATCCAAATGTCTTTATGAGTGAGAAAAAAAGTCCTCTGATTATTTTAAAATAAGAAAACTCGACATGTCTTGAGAATAACTTTACAACTTTCATCATTCACTGGTCATATTTACTTCTCTGAAGACCACTGTCCTTTCAGATACCTTGCATTTATAGTCCTAGCATTCTAAATGCATCTGATAATTTCTTCTTAAGCAACCCTGTGAAAAGCCAAGTTGACATTTATGAAAGTGGTAAGATTTATGGAACGCTCTTTCAGAACAAATTATAAATTTCCTGTGATGACTTTATTGGAAAAAGATCAAAGAAATCTCTCTTTAATAATATTGATATTGTTATAATGGTAACTGCTTATTTTCCTGCAGGACATAGGAATGAAGAAATCAAAAAGGAAGCAGGGAAAGGGGGCAAGAGATGAAGGATGCAAGGGAAATGAAGGTAAATGGCAGGGGGCAATAAGACTGACAAAGAACTATGTGCAGTGGTAAAAGAGGAAACAAAAAAGGACAACATGTATGTGAGATTTCTGCATCTTGAATGCAGGCATTACACAACATCCACCAGTGAAACTATTAGTGGTCTCTGTCACCCCACCAGAGAGGCCTGCTGGCTTCTTGAATAAAAACTTCAGTGCCAATACGATTATTCTTGCTGATTGTAACAGCTACAATATGAAAGTGCCATACACTCTCCTTGTCACAGGGAGCAATTAAGCTCATTCAAGTCCTCCATCCAGGCTGTTTTCTGCTCAATACATTAACTGTTGGATGTACGGCAAAAGTCAAAAGATATGTGTCTTGTGCCTGACAATGGGAACAGAAGTACTGAGGTATCCGACAGTCAAGTGTCTTCACTCACAACTTTGACTCTAGCAACTGGTAGGCTACCATAAAATTGTACCTCCTTACTTATTTTCATAAGTCCTCAAGTCTTTTATATATCTTTCCCAATGTTATCCCACATTATAGATGTTTCAGGTAATTGCAAAAATTGCCACAAGTCATAAAAAACCTAAAAGGTTTAGTTTCTCATTTCTATACCTTTGAAGAAATAACCACTAAGATTGGGCCAGCTTCCCAGTAATGATTTCCAATCTATTGGGATTTCTCACCACATACAACAGCAGAAATTGGCAGAATGAGCAGGCCAGACAGCTAAGAAGATTCTATTAAAAAACTACAGGACACCCCTTGTGAAGTGATGAGAAAAGTTTCAGTTTAACTGCTTCTGCAACTCTGTCAATTTGCTGTGTTACTAGAAAATCTCATAGTATTTTATTCTGGTGGGTCACGTTCTGCAGTCAGTAGAGTCTTACTCCATATGTCTGTTTTCACTTCTAAAGAAACTGACAATTCAAGTGCCCAAGGTATAAATGGAAGAAAAGCATTCAAAAACTTTATGAAAAACAAAAGAATGCAGCATGGGCTTTGCACTGAGCATTTTAGTTGTTGTGTAGGAAGACCCTGCATTGTTCTGATCAAACAAAAGATTTGACTCAGAGAAGTCAGTGTTATCTTCAGTTTCTACTTTCCTAATCCAAGTAATAGAAGAACTCAAAAGGCAATAAAGGAGTTATCTTAAAGGTCCTAAATTACCTGAACACAACCCCGTACATTTGGGATTTGACATTATGGCCACTTTGTGGTAAGGCATTTATCCCTCTTCACCCAGACGCTCCTTTGTACATTTACTATGTTTTACAGGGTCCTTTTGTTCACTCACCTGCACTAAGTAAGACACCAAAAAGTCATGTTGCAGTGTCCTGCATAACATAAAATATAAGTGATATTCTGTACATACCTGCCTTGCTACAGCCATGAAAACTACTTACATAAAAAGCAGCATTTTTCAATTAGGAAAAAAAAAGGCAAAAAGTTAATTTTAAAACTTAGTAACCTGGAGCTTCAATTTAATATCCTCTGTTACCTGCAATATTTGAATAATCAGATTATACCCTGAGGTCTGCTGTAGTTTCACATTACAAATTGTACTGGTAGTTTGGGACTCGAGGTTGGAGTTTCTAACTGTCAGTTAGAGAGAAAAACCTCTTGAAGTTTAAAATTTTCAGACCACTTGTGACTAAAGTATTTCAATGTGCTGCTATGTTCTGATATATCAAATTATATTTACATGTATTTTTAGTATTTCTACAGGAATGGCCAACTGAGATGCAATGTTTTTGACAGGAACATCTGCCGGGTTCCATTACAACACACTAATAATGAGAACACATCTGCCGTATTTTAAAAGTATAGGAGTTTTTCCTACAGTTTCATTGGAATGGAAAGTAGAGAGAATACAGCCTTAGCTGAATAAGGAGGTAACTCAGCAAAGGAGATGCATGTGTGTTCTTCATCAAGGTATCACTTTTCCTTCCAAATATAAAGTGTGGCAGCTTTGGATGTGGGAAGGAGTGCCATGTCTACTCATTTAAAAATACAGTCAATATTTATAGTATTCATGTATTCCAATTCTTAGATCTCTACTAAAACGTAATAGTCTACTATATACATAATTCTAACTGCTTAACTTAAAATTACTTTCCTCTTCAATTTCTAGAGAATGAACAGGAGAAACATAAAATCAGTATGTGTAACCAAAAATCCTATGTGCATATATGTACACCACGTCTATGCAGTATCCACAGATATACATAAAACTATGTACATGCCATCGACATTTTACGAGGAACAGAACAAATATGCAAAACTATTAGAAAGCGTGAATTAGAAAAAAAACAAAATACCTCTAATACATTGCAATTCTTAACTGCCCTTCTTTTATTTAATCAAAGATATAGGAGGAAAACAGTATGTTCCAAGGCCCTACAATACTTTTAAGGTATTGCCCAAACACGTGTGGTCTAGATAGATACTAAATAGATAGAACATGTGGTGTGGCATGAGTTTAGCTGGCAAGAAATACACCAGATTATGCATGAAGAGGATAGCAATTAAAGCAAAACAAATGACTGCAACTAAAACCATTATTATGCAAACATCATTTATTCTACACAATTGTTTCAGAAATTTTTTAAGGAAGTATATATATTTGTATGTGTATATGTACATGTATATGGATAAGTATGTATGCATACATACTTATATTTTTATATTTTAACATTTAATTTTGCATCCTTCTGCATCTAAGGCCAGGTACAGGTCTAAAGGACTGATCCAATATCCATTAACATCAGCAAGACTCTTTTAACTGTTTTTCATTGGATTTGGTTAACTACATTAGTTTCGAAAGAAGATAAAAGGAATAATCAATAAAGCACAACAAAACTCCAGAAAAAAAAAAACAGTTGTCTGAAACATAACTCTGCTATTGCTTTTCGGGTTTTAGCTTTTATATGCCATGTATAGCCAAACCTGCTTTTTTTAGACTAATTTCTAGTTGCTTTAGTCAAAAACCAGGAAAGAGATACTGCACCATAGCTTCTACCTAGGTTGTCGGCTTCAATAATAATTATTATACCTTCTCTTAAAGCAGTACTAGCCACAACTAGACAGCAAAACCATATGACTAAGTAGCTCCTCAGTGTGCATCAACATTCTAATTTTGGTAATAAAAGTCTGACTCCAGTTTTGAGGATTTCAAACGTACAATACTGCATACAGTTGCTGCGCATCATGTCTCATCTTCCCTGTTCTGCACAAACATAATGGTTGAAAGGGCTCAGGGGAGCAATTGTTTTCTACACCATAAAAGTGAGCAACTGCCTGAATTCACTTTGTAGCTTTTATTGCATTACTTGCTTGGTGTCCAATAATCTCTATAAGCCACGATGGTGGAGTTTCACATCTCTGAGCCACTTTCACACAGCCCACACACCACTTGGCATCCTGCTGCCACAACAATTATTTCCAAAAACCTGTTTTGAAACAGTGTATTTAAAAGGCAAGACCCACAGAACTGTACTGTACTAACAGAAAGCACAGCACAATTGATTCTGAAGCATGGGAACATGACAGATAAGTCAGCATTGCCTGAATCCTTTGATTTTGCATCAGCACATGCACCATAAAACTCAGTACATGAGACTGAAAATTGCATGAATTGTTTGCTTATAGGACACTAAAGAAGGTGAATAAGAAATATGGCTCCATTACAAGACTCTCATTTTCAAGAACACATGTGCGTATATGAACTGATTGAGGAAAGTACGATGTACTCCTGCTAAGGGAGAAAAGCTAACTTCTGCTCTCCCCTGGAGCACAGAGAAACAAGAAAGAAAGGTCCTGTAATTATGTATTTGACTTTTTGTATGTTCAGTCCAAGACATTACCCTGATAGTAACTAGCATCAGTATTTTGAAATAAAGGTGATACCTTCCTTTGTCTATATCTAAGGTCTTGTTCTGAATTCAACATCCCAGCTTCAGTCACACTTCCAAAATTTTATTTTTCGAAGTGCCGCAACTTTGGAAATGTTTCCATCAGTCTTTAGATCTGCATATTTTTTGACCTCAATACAGCTAGAAGCTGCAGTAGAAGTATTTAATGAAAGCCACTTTTGGTGAACTATGATTTGGTAGTGTTGCTCTGAATCACTGTACCCCTGAGGATTACTCACAGGGTATGATGAGCACAGCTCCTGGCAATGTGGGGCTAATAAATACATATTTATTGGAAATAAAACAAATGTCAGTGGTCTCCTTTCCTCTACAGACCCTTTTTCACTTTGTTGTAACTCATATCATACCCTCTTCCTGGAGCCATTCATACACTCATGCCTTGGTCCATTAGAGCTTGCTCTGACTCTGCACGCTGCAATATACTGTGACACACAGGGTACGTCAACACTAGCATGCCATGACATACCAGTTCCTCTAAAAGCTATGTGAAGGAGGTTGCAGTAAAGAAGAATCAGAGGAAAGGAGAGTAGTGAGGGATAGAGACAACAGTTGTACTTGGTCTGTGGAGGCCCTGACCTCCATAGACCAAGTTTTCTTGAACTAGTTAGTGTCCTAGTGTTTTCAACCACTGCAAAGCTGCCAAACCTGGGGAAACAGCAAGTCAAAGTTAAAAGTCAATTGAAGTAGCATTAAAGGGTGATTACATTGCTCTGACTGTGCTGATTGCATGGGCAGACCGCCATCGGCATAAACCACTATTGCAGCTGCTGAATCAGCTCCTTCTGTAAGGAAAATGAAGTTTGGCAGCCAATAAATCCCAGCAGCTACTCCACTGCCATCCAACAGGATCACCCCCCACCCCAACCTCTTCCTTCCATTTTCATTTAGTCAGCAATACAGGAGATTATTCATTGGGAAATAATTCATTTAAATATTCACATGAGGGTTGTTTGGGATCTGGACTCCAATTCATACACAAGATGCCGGCACACAAGAGGAGCTCAGTAAGACAGCTACTTCCAAGCACAAGAGGGCTAGATGATAGGGAAAAATTACTTGTTTGGATCATGAGCAGATGGCACCTGTTTTACTGGCACCTATTTTACCTTCTAATTACTAAAACAAAATAAATGGTGTTACTCTCACTACATGAGATGAGTTCCCCTGGGTGAAATCCTTAAAGACATCAATTTTTATTTTAATTTACCATGTATGAATATTGGAGAGATGAGTCTAGTTGCAAGAATTCCCCTGGAGTCTTTGGAAACATTGCTTAAGGAAGCTGTGACAAGATCCTGTTTGTGAGACAATAAATACCTCAGATCTGTACAGGTCTTGGAGGTCTATTCCTCAGAGAATGATTTCTCTGTGTTCCAGTGCAGGAGCTACAGGATGTGCAAAGCTCTCATTCCAGACTGGGTTTTGTAGCTTGCATTCATCATTAGTATGTCTGCCCCCTGCAAGAAATTCATCTCTTCTGTATAACAGTCCCAGCATGACCAATTCTGCCAGCAAAAATGAAAAACTGCAAAAATATGTATTACTGTAGATGGTACAGCTGATTCACAGAATGTAAACAAATATGTAACCATACACAGGTGCCTATATAGAGCTAGTAAAAAATATGTTAAGTGCAGGATCAGACAGACATATTCTAATGGCCATTAAATTTGTGATTTAGACATTCTGGATTATTAGCTTTTATTGTATTTTGATTTACAGAAAGAATCTGAGGCTATTTGTCAATTATAGCACATCTTCCTTAGATTGCAAGAAACAATTAATCGACATCCCCCAAGCAGATTCTTCAGTACAAATCTACAATCACTACCCAACACCTCAGCTATCGACAACTGGCTGTTTCCATCTTAACATAGAAGAAATTGCTGCTGACTGTGGCTTGCTGGGATTACGTGCTTTGTTGTGTATCTCTCTGATTTTACTTTAAAATATCAGGTGATTTTCACTATTTCATTTGCCCTCTAAACCTGTAATTGAGAAAGACTCTAACAGGCAACTGCAACACTCATCAAACATTAAAATCCATTGTAAAGAGATGGGATGAGAAGGAGTGAGGAACACTGTACCATATGGGAAATTATATAATCTAAGCAAAGCATGTTACAAATATTTCTTCCTTTTGTGTGTGTGTGTGAAGGAAAATATATCATTAGCTTGATTATTGCTCATTCCTCTTCATAAAGCAAAAAACCTGCTGTCCACAGTAATAGAGGAAAGTCCTGGGCACTTTGTGTACTGAAATGGTATCCATAAGCAACAAAAAGACAGCATTTCATTGCATTCTGCTTGGGCTGTATAGTCCCCAATACTGTAATATGTTCTCCAGTGGCCTAGATATCACGGCATAACTTGGATGCAGATGAAGATATTCAGTTTTTAATTAATAATACATAGTGCAGAATCTGAAAGGCTATCTATAATTTATGTATCAGTGTCTCAAAAGCAGTCATTCATATATTATATATTCAGACAGAAAATTATCTTGCTTTTATTTTCCAATAAAAATTATATTAAGATGCTCCTATATACCCACCAAAATAGACCAGTGCTAGCCAGAGATTCACAGTTCTCAAAAATGCTGGGTTCCACTGGGTTGTTTGCTACAAGAGGCTAAATGTGTAAAAGCATTACTGAGTATGTCTTCCTCTCTTCAAATGGGCTCTTGAAAATGACCAGGTCACTTCTTGGATACATGCCAATTTACCCATAGGGGGACAGATACTGTGAGAAAAAAGAAGTTTATAAAAAGGGGAGGAAATTATTTAACAATAAGGGGTTTCCAATCTGGACTTCAGAAAAACTGACTATGGTAATATATCACAAGACTCCTAGAAAACATGAGAAGAAAAAAGTAATTTCTAAAATACACATTTATGCAAAGCTATTGCATATAAAGCATGTTTAATATTAACAGTCATTCTCATCCTGCTGTCCTATTTTCCAAGCACCCACATACTTACGGGTACTTTAAAAAGTAAAAATAAAAAAAGGCGTAGTGAGTATGCTGAACATGCAACTCTTAAAAGTTGCTTTCAGTGCTCTATTTTCTCCTGCACTCTATCAAGCTGTAAAGCCTAAAAATTCTATATCTTCTCCCCCTCTCTATCAAGGTGCAAAGCCTAAAATAGTCATACCAGGCTACATGGTGCAAAGAAAGTCAGCCTCTATTATACCTCAGCCTTTGTTATGCCACTTTTATGTATAAAACAATGTAGAAAAGATGCCAGCAAGATCAAATGAGCCCTTGTCCCTCCTGCCTTAGGTGCCTGGGAGGTCATTTCTGGGTGCCTGGGAGTCCCAGAGATCTCGCAGATTGTCTGAACTTGTTCAGTCCAGGACAGAAGCAAATGAGTCACATGTACACTTGCTTTGCTGCATCACAGCAGATGTGAGACCAGTCAAAGTACAAGTAGTGGGATTCCTTTTTCAGACTTGCCCCTCTTCCATAATCTACACTCCTAAAACACTGTTGTTTTTTTTTCCCTAAAGTATTGAAATAATCCAGACTCAAAAGAGATTTAGTGCAACAGAGATAAGAAATATTTTCCAATCTTATAAGGCCAAGGAGGTGACAAACAAGTTAATATCTGTGATGCATCTGGCTGTATGATGATTTTTATGTAGTGAGACAGTGAAGCAGGAGATCAGAATTCACAAGCCAACTTTCAGCAAAGTGAGAAAAGGAGTATCAACCCACACAGAAAGGAGGTGTAATTTTTTTTTTTAACATGGATCTAAACTTGCCATCTGAATTTTATGTCCTCACTACAATAATATTTTGGAGAAAACAAAACAAAACAGTTCAACATGATCTAAAAGCAGACAATGTAGAAGAGAAACATACTTCCGTGAGATTCATACACTTCCTTTTATGAGGAGAGCCAGGCATTAGCTGCTCCTGCAGGTATATCATGGGGAAAAGACTGGTCATAAATATTTTGGGGTTAAGCCTATCTCTCCTTTACTACCTAGCACAACACAAAACCATTTTTTTTATGTACATCTGAAATTATCAGAATTTAAATTTGGGGATGGAAGGGCTTTTGAGAGACATTATTATTAGTAGACTGAGGTGTTATCAAGCAGAACATTTACTTGGCTGATCTAAAATCACAGTATATTTTTTCTTCACAATTTGAAGCTCAATAACTGGGATTACCAACTGGCTCCTGGCAGTTATTTTGAAGATTATGGTAATTATACTTCAGTGAATTCCTTCATAATCATCTGCTTCTTGGTATTGCAAAACTTTAGAATTTTCCAGTGTATGAATTAGCAGGTAGTTTACCACAGAACTCTGAAACACAGGAATACAAATCTATTTGAGTTTTGAAATACCACTTCTTAATATTGTAAACTGTCCACTCTGGTGGAGAACAGTTTATGGTTTATTGTATTTTTTTAAATCTCTGCTGCTAATATTTTGTTTCTGTTCTGTAGATTTGCATCACTAGGTGTTTTTCCTAATGGACTCTAATGATACTTTTTGCACAATGGTCTATGATACAAAGTGTTTTTCCCTGATACAAAATCAGCCATTCTAAAAAAGAACTTTTAAAAAGTGCTGCAAAACATCAAGCTGAAGCAAATATGAAAAAGAATAGTGTCTTTGCAAGTAGTTAAACGCAGGCAAAAGGCAATGCATTGTATGCTGAAATTGCTTCTGCAATTAGGAACTCTTGGATTTTCTCATTAGTTGAGAAGTGAAATATTGGCAAATTAGACTGTAATTTCAGCAAAAACCTCTTAGGTTACATAGTCCATTTCTACTGTTCTGACAGGACTGAGCTGTTAGTTTTGAAGTGTTTTGTAGAACCTGATTTTGACTAACTCCAATTAAAAAGTGAGTAACATCATTCCAGTGAAAGGTTCTTTAGAATTCATTTGCCACCTGACAGGTTGTCTGTGAAAACTACCACAAAGTACTTCATGCTGTCAGAAAATATTCCTTAATAGACATATCTTATTGGTTTCTTCATGCTGCTTCAAAGAATCATTTAGGTTGGAAAAGACTTTAAGATCCTTAAATCCAACTGTAAACCAAACTTTGTCTTGAAACAAAAAGTATTCTGACAGACATCTTACTACTGAAGGGGTGGGGGGAGTGGACATGACAAGGACTAAACCAAAATGTAACCCTATAGCCATCACCTAAATACACTAGTAATCTAACAAAGATCCTAAATATGCAGTGTATGTCCATTAAGTACTCTGCTTTTTAGAAAGGTCTGTTTTACTTAGAGATATCAGGTAAATAAATTGGTTCACTAGTTCTGAGATGTAAGAGTTTTTCCCCAACCTGGGAGGGGTAAACCCATAATATTATCTTGTCCAGCTAAATATCTAGTATGCCAGGAGTTTGTAAAAATTACCCTGGCATATATAAGGTGCAAAAAAAAATGTGGAGAGGTGAGGACAATTTCCTTAGAAGCCAGTTCAAGGAGTTTGAGGTGGCAAGTTTAACTGACCCATGTTTTAAAATGAATTTTACTCTCTCAACCCATTTGCAGAGAAACTCCCCTGGAAAATCGCCCCTTTTCCTTCAAATGCCACTAAATTAGTTTGGATCACAGCAGTGATGCACTAGCTAACTGCAATACTGCATTATTGCAATATGCAATAAACTTCCTCTTACCTTCATTCATAGAATCACAGAATCACAGAATTCAGAATCATGCATTCAGGTTTGGTTTTGCCTCTTCTCTTCTAGAAGATGTTTGTATTGGTTAAATATGCAACAGTTTCTTTTTCTTGTCTGGATTCAGTTGTATTTGAGAAGGAATTTCTTACTAGAAGGATGACTTCAATCTGCACGAAATTAATTGTCATCAATGGTCAAAGGTATGTACATCAATAAATTAACAGGAGGAACCTGTAAATCAACACTGTTTAAACAAACCATTACAGTACAATATTATGTTCTGAAAAATTACAAATAGCCCTCACCAAATCAAATGTCAAGACTGCACAATGTTACATTGCTACTGAGAAGAAAATGAAGTCACTGTAGTCACTGAGACACATACAATCAGTAAGAAGTCAGTACTGACTGGTTTCATTATTGGATATCTCTTTTCGACCCCAGACACTGAAGTTAATAGCCTCGCTGGTTTTTAATCTCCACATGTTGTTACAATCCTATTAGGTTGTCTTAAATTAGTCCTTTCCTGTTTCCAACACGTATATTTGCTATTTTTCCAGATTGCAATTCAGGTGTCCTCCTCCTTTATCTTCCAGACCATTCTTAACAATTGGTTTTAAAGAGGAGGCAAGTATTACTCCTGTGTGGTCCAAGCAGTCACTGCTTTGGTAGACATACTGGCAGGTATATTATTAATATGAAAAGAACATACAATATGATACAAAGGAAGAAAAAGTAATGCATACAAAGGTATGTCCATAGACTTTGAGGAGAGTGAAGAAGGAATAAATCTGACTTGCATCAGCCCAAAGACAGTGAGCAATCTAGGTCTAAAAAATCCAGTATGTATGTATCCAGTGATGCTTTCCGTGAAGTGAAGGAACACAAAATTCTGCAGCTGGGGTCTGAACTGACTTGAACAACTATTTACTGTCTTTCTGGTCATTCCTTCATTTGCAGACAAACCAGCAGTTCATTTATGATCAAGCTTTCTAATCCATAAGCCACCCCATTGTATATTTAATGGGATTTGAGTCCAAATCAATTCAATCTCAATTTTTCTAACATCCTGTTGGGCACTGCATCAAATGATTTATTAGCAGTGTAGCTCTTCAATACAGATTTTCAAATAAAGGTATAAAATAAAACCATGATGGGAGGCATTAAAAATTCATATTTACCAACAATCACTGTAAGACATAGATGAGACACATCAGGTATTACCTTCCTAAACATGTAAAAGTAGCTTGCTATATAGCATTGCACTATGGCATTGACTTTTTTATGCTGTAAAAGGTATTTGAACTGGTTTCTAATCAAAACATGATTAATTCAGTTTGTTACCACTGAAGGCTTAAATGGCACCCAACTCATAGACTTTTGTTAAGCAAAATCCTGAGGATTAATACATAATGCATACCAAACATACATGCATACCACACATGCATACCAAAACTTAAATCAAACAACATGTATCACCTGATAACAGGTGATTGTACATGAAATTATATTACATACATGGGAGGGGAGAATTTAATTTCTGCTCCCTGCTATACCTGTAAAGAGGTATTTTTTTTTTAATCCACATAGAAGTATAATGTATTTAAAGTTTCTCCAAAACTGTATAAAACTGTTGTGACCACCAAGGACACTATGGGAGGAAACAGATTTATATATATATATATATATATATATATATATATAAAAGAATGAACTTAAAGAATGACACTAATCATTTTCATCACATACTGGCAGTGATTTTACGCTCCAGGCTACCTATTTTATATCTTTTATATTTCGTATCTGTCATTAACCAATTTAATCATAACAGCAGTAGAGAAAGAAGCTATTAGATTTGTCTCCCTTAACCCATTTTTTCCTTAATGACAGTGTTATGGTGTACAGTAACATTTTTTTTTGGGCTCATGTTCCCTTCTAGATCTGCTTTATTACTATTTTAGTGGATGTGAAATTAAGTAACAAAGGAAAAAGTCTCAAGCACTATTTTTTGCTTACTTGAAAGCTATCATACAAGCTGAGTAACACTCTCAATTCTTCAGTATCTCTTTATCAGATTTAACCGATATTTAGAAATATATAATGTACTTAATTTCTCCTTTTTCCCACTAGACAAGAACAGTGGACACTCAGCTAAACACGTATTAATTCCTACAGTAACATTTGATTTTAAAATGAAGTATACATGTCCACAGGCAGATAAAATAACATGACTACACCCTGAATCTAAAATACCCCACATATATGCAAACTCCTGATAAAATATAAAACCAAACAATATCACCTGTGGTGCAATACTCCTAGCTGCTTACATTAGTAATTATAGCAATAGTAACTGTATTGTAGCATAACCTAGCAGTATTATCAATGGATTTTGCAACAAAGCCTGCAAATAAAATTTAGAGTTAACTGTTAACTGTGAATAATTTTTTTAAGATTATCTCAAGGTCTTTAACAGACAAAAAGTTGTTCAAACCTTAGGTCTGTAGGCAACACATGAAATATATGTAAGAATTTATACTGGTAGTATATCAAATATTAACTAAATTCAAACAAGAAGCCACTATTCCAATAATAGCCATATATTTATGGAGGGGAAAACAGAAACTATTAGCAAGGTATTAGTTTTGAGAATATCAGTGAGAAACTAGAGCTAAAAAGCATTACAGAAGTATATAATTAAAAAACTAGAGCTAAAAAGCATTACAGAAGTATATAATTAACTGCAAATCAGTGTTGCCAATCTATGATGTATGGAGGTAAGCTTATACTCAGAAGTAAATTCATTAAAACTGAAGTTTGAAATTCTTATTGAGGACACCCAGACAACTTGAACACAACACTGACGTCATTCCCAAGACATGTTTTTCATGTTTTAACATGTATTTTTTTTTTGTTTTCCCTCAAATATAGCACCACTTCATGACAAGAGCTGAGGCTGCTAATAATTTAACTCGGTTTTCCTTGCCTAGAAACAGCGAGTGTTCTTCCGCCTCCAGCATAAATTATAAATTCCTTGATTTAATGGTACATACAAAGTGCAGTCATTAGGAGGCTGAAGAACTGAGGAAACCTAATTCTTCCACTGGACTTGCAGAGAAGACATTGACATAAGAGACTTCACAGCAAACTTAATCTGTCAGCAAGTTTTTGCTGGAAATGGCATTGGCACTAATAGCTAGTTATATGCAGACATTACACCTCACCAGAGAAAACCTTCATGGCTGGGCTGGTGTAGGAAGAAGTATAAACTGATGGAACTAACCCTGCAGTTAGAAAATCCAGCTGCTTTGTTCTTAGAAATAAGGCTGCTAGCTCTAAGCCTCACTATACCTAGCACCGCCGTGAGCTGCAAATAGTCAGAGACCAACACCATGCTCATCGTTACCCCTGTTGTTCTCATCATTGTTTCTAATGCTGTGATGGCAGCACCATAGCTCAGGAAAACTGTGTTAAAGTGAACACCAATTCAGTTAAATCATGTTCAGCTAAAAGCACAGACCCAACACGTTCAGCCTAACTGTCATCAGCTATGGATTAAAGTGCACATACCATGACAAATGATATCCACTATACCAAGCAAACCTTCTTAAAACTGCCACAATCCCCACCAAGTTTTATCCTTCCTTAAACTGTGATCTAACAATACAACTTCTGCATTATGTTCCATCTCTAGCTTCACCTTCTCAGCACTGTCCTAGATGGTCTCTACCTATCCTTAACCACCATACACCTAGCACCGTGCTTCTTCTTCCCCCCTCAATGAGAATATGCATGTTGCCCATACCATTGCAAGTCTTTGACCAATGCCCCAGCAAGGCCTCCATGTGGAGCAGAACTTCATTGGTTTGGACCCTGCTGAAAGCAAATCTTATTCTTCCTCCTGAAACTGATTTCTACATTGCTGCCTTACTTTTCTTATTTTTCTTCTTACTTTTCCCTCAAAATGTATATATTTGGCCTATCACAATTCCATTTTGTCCTTCATTCCAGTACCCAGGAAAAACTTCTAATTTTGTTCTGGTTTTACTTGGAGTGACAGTTTCAAGTTCAATTTTAGTTATTTTTATATTTAAATACATTTATGCCTAACCACCTTATTTTCATAAATTCCCATCTACACAGTGATGATTGCCACAGTTCAGACAAAGTTCAGACAAAGTCATCCCAACCACAGCCAACCACACTTTTTAATCCATCTTTTAGAAGCAGCAATCAGTATTACCTTGGCAAAAGTCAGATACAGTATTTCCAAATGACATATTGCTTCCTCCATCATAAGATACCTCATTCCTATTCATCCTGCTCAACAGCTCAGGACTACTGACACTCTAGTGCTGCATCCACTGTGTCCAAAAATACAGTACTGGAATGAGGTATGGTATGAGGTACCTGTCACTGCAATGAATAAAACCTGAAGGGAAAAATGAGTAAAAGGAACAACAGGAGGTATTTCAGGCTCTTTTTGATGTACCTGTAGACTGAAATTATTTGATCTACTCTGGATTTTCCCTGTGTATATGCAGCTAGAGGTTTCCTCTGTGTGGTAGGCCAGGCCAAGCCAGAAATTCACCAAAACCACTCATTAGCAAAGGCATACTAAAAAACCCAAAACCAACCCAGATCCCAAACACACCAAGTAAAAATCAAGCACCTACCTGTTTAATGACAGAAGCAGTTCACAATGGTTCATTTTTTCACATATTTCAGCTGGACATGGTCCCTGCAGCATGCAAGGGCTTTACAAAAGTAGTTTTTGACTGAAGTCCAACCTCCTGAAGATTTGTGGTTTGGTTGATTGCAAACTGTGAAGATTTTGTCACACTGGGCCATCTATAAAGACTTCTTTGCAGATTTTCTTGTCTTTAATATTGCTTGAATTCACTCTGCATCCTTTCCTTTAGTTCAGGCAGAGCTGGACACCCACATTGCTGAAACTGATACTTAGAAACTTTGCCTTTGAGATCTTTGAAGCCTTTGACAAATTTCTCTAAAATAATCCACAAGACATGAAAGATCTGGTAGGGAAGGGGAATAAAGAAGTTCAGATGGGTGAGAAGCACAGACAGACCCATGTGTGAAGTACAGTTGAACAAGTACTTCCTTTGGAAACCAACCTCACACTTCTTTCCTGCAGAAGGTACTTTCAGTTTTACTGTAATGCTATTTTAAGGGGCAACTCCAGCTCTTTGTGGTGGCTCTGGTTTTTATTTTGAACTTGAAAGATGTTACCTTGATCTTGACTAATTTTGCTGGCTAGCAAAGCACTGAGCTAAATGAAGTGTTTGGAGCCTCTCACATGGTCTGCTTTATCCCACTTCTTTAGATTTTCGGTTTTGTGCATGTCAAAAAATACATATAAATCATAATGTTTCAGAGGTGCTAACTCACACAGCACCACACTTTCCTGCCCGGGTGCCGCGGCCAGGTGGAGGGGAGAAAACACCGATACGATGTAGGTTCACAAAATGCTCCGTTTATTGATTACAAGGCTGCTCTTAATATACTGTCTTACACGCGATCACGCATTACTTGATTGGCTGCTTCGCTTTGCCCACGAGGGATACACGCTCCCCTTTACCTCTCCTGATTGGTTTCACACCTTCGCTTCAGCTTAGCGTTGCATCATGCTTCTGCAATTACTGGCATCCTGTTATTGCATTCCTGTTTTGCTGATCTTGACACTTCTTCTTCTTTTAACCTGGGGTCATAAGTTCACTTTCTCAGAGCTTGCTGTAGGCCTGTTCAAGCGCCCATGCTCGACCCCCAACACCCGGGCACTGAAACTATGATACTATGGCAGAGACTTAGGGGTAGATGATCTCCCCCAGGCGTCATTTGTCCTGCATGGGCTTTCCACACAACACAGCAGCTCCCTGGGGTGACCTGGACTCGCTGCGGCTTCGGACCGAGCTCACTGTCCTGCAGAGCTGACAGGCGCGACTCCCACCTCATTTTCTCTCCACAGCCAACCACAGCCGACGGCTGAGGGCTCCCACCGCACCTAACGGGGCGAGAGTGATAGGGCTGCTGGGTCCTTCCCTCACACTTCCAACCCACAGCCGCGCGGCGACGCTTCCCTCTGGGAGGGTATATGGGGGGGATCGCAGAGGGCGGTGGAGTCCCAGTGTGCCAGGAGGAGCAGAGGGCGGCCCCACACTTCCTGCCCCGTGGCAAAGAGGGTCCCGGGGAGAGCAGGCGAGAGAGCGTGAGAGCGCGGTGTCTGCGCCATGCGGCCGGCAGGCCGGTGAGGTGAGGGGCGAGGGCAGGAGGCTGCTCCGCCACAGCCGCCATCTGTTGGGCGGGCTGCGGCCGCGCACGGGTACCCCTCTGACGAGGTGGGGTTTAGGGTTCGGTGTGAAGAAGGGCTTTGCTGCTGGAACGAATGCGGCTGTTTTCACCTGGGCTGCCCACGGGTGAAGGGTGGAGGCAGTGATGTGTGTTGAGATTTCTGTGGAGAGATGGGATGCACTGCTTCTGGAAGTTGCTTACCCAGGTTGTTGTGCAGGTCGCCATTTGGAGAGGGGAGAATTCCATGTAAAGTATTTTCTGCTTCTTCTTTATAAAGCTGGGTGCATACCCTGTGAGTATGGCTAGTCCCACCAATTTTGTTTCTCTTTTGATATTTCAACTCCTGTGACCTGCTCATGATACGTTATGCCAGAGTCCTTGTTGAGATACCTGCACTTAGTACCTCAAGACAGTTTTAGATAACTTTTCTGTGAAAATAGCCCTTAACTGCAGATGGTACTCAGTGCACCTGTTACTGCCTTGCAGTATATAATGTAACTTCTGGGAAGAGGGGGAAGTCTGGCACCAAAAAGTTAGGAAATGAAAAAATAAAATGTGTATAAGCAATGCTAATTCTGTTCTGTGTGTATATGTATTTGGGGATAGTCTTAAATGACTATTGTATGTTGTGTTATTAAATGAAAACTGATGATACTTTTTCAGTGTCTCATCATTCAGAAAACGATGCAGCCTTGTTTCATACTGCACAGCAAAACCCAGCTAGACCTTGCACAGAAATATTCGTTTGCTTATTTATGTTTTCGCTGGTGTTTGTCACATTATCTGTGTGCCACAAAACTGTTAGTGTATATTTTGTTACTCGCTTGTTAGTGTTATAATGTATTTTCATCCCACTTACTAGTGGAAAAAAAATGATGAAAAGATAAAATTGCTAATGAAGGTCACATGTAAATCAGAGGCAGCCCTGAATGTGAAGCAGAAAGCCTTGACTCCTTGTCCCTGTGTTCATTCTTCCCAGTTATGTTTCTTTATTCACAGAAATGCTGTATTCTTACTGCTTCTGTTTTCTTCATGTGTGTTTGCAAGGCTTAGCAACACTTAAGTTAAATCAGTGACTGCAATGCTGGGCACTCAGTAAAGGGGAAATGAAAGATGTGATGCCACATGAGAGATGTTTGACTTGCTTGCAGAAGAGAGCTCCACTTTATCATCTATTAGTCGGAACAATATTTTATCCTCATTTTATCAATGAGGAATCAAGAAAGAGAGATCTGAAGGCCTGACTGTGGAAAGGTGACTCAGTGCTTTGGTTTACTGTTCTGGTTCATCGTTTTAAATGACTAGTTCAGATGTCAAGACAGGTTTTGTTTATTTTTTTTTCAGAGTACCTACTATTTTGTATAATTTGTTAATATCAAAGTAACCATATTAGATATTAATTATCCAGTGCAACATTCAGATTACATTAGTATTGCAAGCCATCTCTACTACTCTCATACAGATGAAAACACTAAAGAAGAAAGGTAGAGTGACTTTCCCAGCTGTTGTGTAATAACTTAGTTGCGGATAAAACATCAAAACTTGGGATATGCTTTGTTTTCCACCCAAGGCTGGTTGTAAAGTGGATATAGCTATTTTAGCTTTTGATAGATGGGATTTTCTGTCTAGACTCAACTTGCAGTATTGCAAGCTTATTTAAAGGAAAAAAGTAGCATGCATGTAGCAAAACCACATGTGTAATAGCATTTCTAAATATATATGCAATATCACAGTTACTAGGCAAACAGATATTTCTAGATATGGACTTTCAGCTGTAGTCTGATAATCACAGATGTTTGCTTAGTAGTCGTGTTATATAGATTGCAGTATGCAGTTGTGCATGACCTGGGGACCTCCAGTTTAAAGTCTGGCTTTTGGTTAATAGAGGCAGTCAGATCCTGACTATGCATGTGAAATTGCTGGAGTAATTTCTGCGCAAATACATAAGAGCACTGAAGAAGGATGGCTGGTTTCCCAGTTGTTTGCAGCCAGTTCCATGCATCGACAGAGAAACAACTGTAGGTTCAGCCAGCAGTAAAAATGCTGGACTTCTACTCTGTTATTTGTATCTGGCATTTTTACATGTTGCTCTAAGCAGGCCTTGTCCACCTGGGACCTCCATGCACAGATTTCCTCTCTTGCACTGTTACCACAGCACCAAACCTTTCTTTCCACGGTTGAAAAGATCTCTGTTTTCTCCTGATGGAACACTAACTGTGAGACAGTGAAGTTGCTAGCCTAGTCTAGCTCAAACGTGAAACTCAAATGGGAGAGACAGACTTGTTACTTTTCAGTACTTTGTAGGAAACCCCAGATTAGATGAATTTCTTAATGCAAATTCCATTAAACATGCTGTACTTAGCAGAGGTAAATAATCCATGGCAGGGGGGTTGGAACCAGATGATCTTAAGGTCCCTTACAACCCTGAACATTCTGTGATTCTGTAATGCATGATCCTTGATGACATCTGTCTTCACTTTGGACAGGAGGCACTGACAGGATAACTTGTTAGTAGCTGTGTCATGTTTGAGTTATCACTGCTCTCCACACTCCTGAACATAAATACTGCCACCCAGATCTTCCCTTGTGTGTTCTTTATTTATACAATGTACCTTTATGTGCTCCCAGCTGTTTCTGGGTCAGTGTTTACATGATGGGTGCTCTGCCAGGGAGTCTAGTCAGTGTTGATTTTTGTTTCTCTGAAGAATTTGGGATCACCTGAATTCTTAGTAGGCTTAAAAAATTTATACTAATTTACTTTTAGGGAGAAAAATAGGCATGCTGATTTTGGCTGGGAGAGAGTTAATTTTCATGGTCTCAGACCATGATTTGATTTAAAATCTAAGAGGTCTAGCAATGGAGTTTTGAAGTAGATTTAGCAGTAACATCATAATATGAATAATTAATATCATTAATAATAATGTATTAGTAATCTGAGTATCAAAGAAGCCAGTACTGCAAAGGCTGCTGTAAGTTGTTTGCAATCTTATTTTTCTGAAAGGAAGTTCCTACTTTTAATTATTGATAAAATATTTTGATATTTCTGCAATGAGAAACAAAAATACAATATTCAGATATTTTAAAGCTGAAATCTGCCTCCTTAAAATGGAGAAATGAAAATCTTCATCCTGGATAAAGAAGTTACTTCGATGTGTACTCCAGGTGTAAAATTTTTGGGCTAGAAACAAGAAGTTTATATTTAGAAACAAATACTTTATAAGGAAAAAAGAAAAATAGGGTCCATTAAGCTTTGAAACTGAAGTACCTTATAATTAACACAAAACTGTCATTTGTCTGGAGAAGTGTTTGGTTGCTGATTCAGATTCAAAAGTTGATCCTAACAAGATGTTTTCCTTACGCTAATCCTTTTCAGTCTCACTTCTGTTGCAAGCAGTGATTACTGAAGTTTGCATATAGGCAGTTGACCACCTACATATGAAAAATAACATCACTGATGCCACAATAAAGGTAGAAGAAAAAGCAGTGGTCTCTGCTTCTGATAAGAACATTTGTGTCCAGGGTCTCGGGAGTCACAGTGTCACTGTTTTCTTGTCTACATATCACTTGGACATGGTCTTCAAGCATTTAGTTAGCTTCTATACTCCTTTATATGCTTGTGGGTAATAAAGGATGTTTTAACTCCTTTGGATAACTCCTCTAATAAGCTGAAATGCCACAATGCAGATAGTAGCAATAGTTTCCAATGTAAGTACCTCCTTCTGGGAGGTCCAGTAGTTTCCGGCTATCATTAAAAAGATAAAGTTACCCTGAGCTGTTACATAAATTAAAATCAGACCATTACAACATGATCTGTGATAAACAGCCAAGTTTTATTAAATGTAAGCAAAGGTAATAAGTTCAAAATGGTACTTTAAATATCTAGGCATTTTGAAACTGCTATGAAGATAAGGGAGTTGTGAATACCAAGATCTGAATTTTAAACTGCAATCAATTTCATATGGTAATATTAGTCATCACATAGTGTTTATTGGCTCCCTGCATAGTAAAAAAGCAAGAGTATAATTTATGCTATTGCAGGCCTGACAGGTAAAACAAACTGATCTTAGGCAGTCACATCATTACTTTGTTTTTCAATGTTTTTGTACAATTAAATAAGGTTTATACATATTTGATACTGAGATAGTTCAGGCAGAGGTATAGCAGAGTTTGGAAAGCACTCTTTTGCTTTCAGATCACATGCTTACAAGCTGTAAATAACTTCAAACTTTACACAGATGTTTGTAAATAGCTATAGTTTGTGGCTATGGTTCATTGCTTCTTGTAAGCTTAGGGACGATAAGCAGTCATTATTATATGACAAATTGCCACCCAATGATTCTTCATTATTGCCAAATATTACATGCTGTTAAAACCAAATTTACAACAGTAAGTACAATTCATTTTCACTGTACCTTGAAATCACTTCTGTGGTAAATGAAAACTCACAACAGATCTATAGGAAATACAGTTACTGCCTGAGTATATCCTACTTGGAATATCAGCATTCAATGATAGTCAGTTACAACTTTCATTGAGAATAGTGTTTTACTAGCATACCATCTGAATGTTGATCCAGAGTATTCAAATCCTGAAGTACATAATAATGTATATTGTGATTAGAAGAGGAAAGCAAGCTTCCCTCTTTTTGATCATGCAGTATCAGCGTACTTAAAAAATGCAAGTAAATGATATGCTATTAAAAAAGATGCCAAGATTTTTTCAGAAGCATGCAGTGCCAAGTATTTGCCATTACTTTTAGGAGATAAACAGTTTTGAAAGTTTAGGACAGATAGTTCACAGATAGATTTTTCTGAAATGTCCATATGTTTTTTTTAAGAGCCTGTCTGTTAACCTTCCTTAAAATACTTGGGATTGCTCTTCAAAATGCTTAGGAATCACTGTTATACTTTACCACAGGTGGATTTGTGAGTACTCGGTCTTTTTGAACTCGTGTTGGTTGGGTCATGCGGATACTGAAAACACACAGGTCTGTAGTAAACCTGAATGTTAACTGGCCATCTGCATGAGAACTTTCAGGGCAGTACCTTTCAACTTGTCTTAGTAGATGTCTTTATTTCTTAATTCCTCCATCTTATAAGAGAACTTCTATTTCTCTACCTCTGAAGTCCATAGCTTCTGCATGCATTTCTTGTTCTTCTCTTTACCATTGTGAAACATACTCTAGCAGTTTTCTGTTGCAGATCAGTTTAGGATAAAGAATTTGGAGGTAATGAGGAGACTGCTTTCTTAATTCTCCATCTTACTGTATTTTGCAAAATCACTTAAAACCGTAAGAAAAGCATCCATCTCATCAGCCAAATAACTTATGGCTATGTCTAGCCTTTCTGCTGAAGTGTGCCACAGCTTCCATGCAGTTCTCGGTCTTGTCTTTCCTGTGTATGGAAACTTACATCGTAGGTGGGAAGGAAGAGGGGTTTTCATGAATGGCTGAGTTTAGCCCTGACACCAAGTTAAGGTGCAACTAAATAGTGCAGCTGAATCTAGAAGCTGATCTTAGATTCCCTGCTCTAGACATACTGTATTAACCAGATGAAAGAATCTTATTACCAGAAATAATGTCAGACTAAAAAGTAACATGGCTGCCCAAACCTGACAGAGATCCTCTCAAAGGCTCTCTAATGCATTCAAGTCCTTGTGTGAGAATGCAGTTCATGCCTTAATGTACTTTATCATCTAAGTTTCTCAATGTTGGAGAACATGTATGTATTATGTCTCTCCAAAAAAGCAAGCTATTTTCCCGTCAAGATGTAATGAAGTAATGACATTTTCATGTGCCATTCATCATTATACTTTCTTCCATATACACACACCCCCCCTTTCCCAATATTACATTTTATTTCAGTTTTTCTCTGTGGCACAGGGGGAATGCTAACTCATGAAGAATAAATATTTCAAGTTTGTTTACTGTGGTCAATAGAAAGTGGTGGGGTTTTAAATGTGTTTTTTGTTTTTTAATGTCAGATTAGAGGTATGATTGAAATTGTAAGCATTATTTATTTTCTAATGGAAAATCTGATAAATTGTAGAAGCTGTTTAAAGAATAGAAAAATGTATGGAATGGCATTTATGAATTGAACTTTTATGAAATTTAATCGTATGTTAAACATGTTTTCATATAGTGCACCCTTCTATTATTCATCATTTTTATTTATTCATGAAACATTTATAATTTAAATAGCTGAAAGGAAAAAAAATTGGTGTGCCTGGAATGAGGTGAACAAGGACAATTTAGAGCCAGTTGAGGACTGAAAATAAAAGCCCCCATCTAGTAATGTTAGTGTCTTCTGTAAAAATGAAAGGCTAACTACAGTACAGGCTTTAAAGCAGTTTAATGCTAATGTGATAGTGGGCACTAAATGAAAATAAGGAGCACTTTTGTCAAAATCTGCAAGTGTAGTTCTCTGATATATTGAGATTTATGTGATAGAAAAGACTTGTGCACTTGCTCTTCGTTAAACAATAATATGTGTGAATGACAGAAGTATTTTTAATTAACAAAACCATATAAACAGCAAAATATTTGATGGTGATTAGCTTTCATTTATATAGTATATTGTATTTTTAAAATCCGTCATCACATAGTGGTTTCCCTAAGGCTTTGCTATTAATATGGTTTTGAAATGTTTGCAATAGCATTCACATAATTCAGTTATGACTGAAAAGCCTGTAACACTGACCAGGAGTGTGTGCTTGAGCACATGTATGAAAAACCTTCAGAAGGTGACCAATGTAGTTAACAGTGTACTAGCAGACTGTCTACCTAGAACTTCGTCCACTATAAGCTCAATCTAGCTGAGAATTTGAAGAGAAGTTGGCTTAATCAGATCTAACGTGTTTACGCCTTTGGAGCTGACTTTTAAAAAAAAAAGTCAAAAAAGAACCTGCAAATATGACTCTTTGATCATCATTATTTCTCAAATGCCTGTTGTTTGTTGAAGGGAATGGAAATAAACAATCCATGTGACTTATGGTTTACTTCAAAGCAAGTTGATTAGGTCTTTAAGTAAATCAGATAGTCTACGACACATCTTGATGAGTATCTGAAAGATTTTAACTATGTCCAGAAAGTAATTTCTAGCAGCTTAATCTTACTTCTGGTATCTAAAGATTTACATTTCAAATTTATCTGAATTTTTTAAATTTGATTTTAAAAAGGTAGGGCTACATTGCTAGAAAATGTAATAAAAATTGAATCAAATAATAGAAGTAGGCTTGCTTAGAAAGGATGCTAAATAGTATCTAGAAAATACAATAAAAATATAGCAGCCTCAAATATGCTTTTTTCTTCTTCCCTCCCCACTCCCCCGTATCAGCTACTACAACATTTCACTGAATCTCCAGTTGCTGTAGACTCCCTTCCTGTAAAAATGCAAAGCTAATTCCCCAGTTAGTGTGTGCCAGAGTAGCTCTGTCTAATCAATGAAGCCTTGTTGTTTCACACTATCAGAGGAAATTTTGCCAATGTTTTTAATCAAAAATTTTTAAGATTTTCATACTTATCCTTTTTTTTTTTTAATACCACAGACTTATCATCAATACTTCCAAAGTTTTTTCTCTCCCTTATCAATTCTGGTCCCTCTTCAAGATTAACCATATTAGAGGAATAAATGAAATAGTGTGATGTTTGAATTGGAGAAGAAATATTTTCTGTGGAAGCTTAAGGCAGATCCTACAACTGCCTGCCTGGAATGAGAAGTTTTTCCTGCTTTCAGGCTACATTCAGGACAGTTCCATTTCAATTTTCTTGTAGCACTCTTGCCAAGCTATTGTCAGTTGGCTTTCTAAAAGTTTAAAACCAGCTCTGTTTCATTGGCAAACTTGCAGCCTGTATTTCATCACTGAAGCTTATAGAATTCATTAAAGTAGCAATCCATATTCCTGTATTTTAGCTTGCAAGTAGGTAGTCTATGCCATAAATTTTGTACTCCTACATGCTGTTAAGTCCACACTGCTCATTGTGTATGACATGTACAATAATCATTATTATTCATTTTGTACACAACTTCTTTAAAACATGCCTTAAGTAACATCATAAAAAGGCAGAACTATCCTTTGAAGCTGTGATAATTCATTCATTGGATTTAATGTTTTGGAGAGTTCTGTGAAAAGCTAATTCTTTTTTTATTGGAAACTAAGGGTTGAACATTAACCATCTTTAAGATGTTGTAAAAGTCAATTATGTTATTTTATTTCTTGGACCATGATTATGTTGCAGATGAGTATTGTAAAACTTAAATTGCCAAAATGTACTTACTCTCCCCAGACAGTCTGTTTTGTTTAGTACACTGAGAGAAATAAAGCTTTCACATTCATCTAGCACCACCAAAAAAAAAAAAAATGCCTGAAACAATTCATTGTTGGATAAATGATACTTAAGAATCTAAGTCTTTATGAAGACTTCAAATAGGAGTGTTTGAAGGAGTGTTTCTAAACTTAAATTCCTCCCTTTTTATAAGTTTATGTTTCTTACTGGAAGGTCAGATTGATTGACAGTTTCACATGAGGTTTAAGCAACTGTCATTTTGAAAATTACACTTGAGCATGTTGTTTTCTTTCTGGATAGTTTCATACTTAGTGTATTGTATTGTTAAAGTCTTGTGCACTGAATTTGAATGTCATAATAAGCATTTAACAAGTATTTAATTTTGTTGTAGTCCTAATTAGTCAATCCAGGTGCCTGTAAGTGCATTGCATACTACAGGACCACATGGCATTGCAGTCCGTACCAGCTATGAACAAAATGAACATGGCTACGTTCAAAAGAGTTGCCTGAGGAATATGCTTTGGATCAAGTGTGCAAGAGTGAGTGGGAGCTCAGGTGCATCCTCAATTTACCACTTACCAATGCTTTAGCATTGAGTGGCCATGGCCAACTCTGTGGGCACTCTGAGTACTGAGTTTCCCAGATGCTGTAAGGCTAGTTCCACACTCGTAAACAGTGCTCCCTACATAAGGGGATTTGTTGAGGCTAGCAGTAAGTACTAAGTGCCTGGGATCCATACAGGGTACCACTGAAGGGAGCTTACTTTGAACTTGATCTAGTCTGATCCTATGGCATCAGCAGGTGTACATTAGATGTGCACCTAATTCTGAAGCACATGTTCTGTTTTACTTTCATGTGAAAGATATGCAGTTTATGCACTTAAGGGCAGTTGGTAATATGAAGCAAAGCATGATGAGTGGGCACAATCAGATGATTTGGTTTAAGGGTGTACTGATCTTAATGTTAATGTTGATTCACTGTTAAGCCACAGCTATTGCTGCAAGTGGCAGTTTTCCCTTCCCAGTAACTTCAGAGGCTTGGATTTATCCCATGCTTTATTTTCCCTTTTGTCAACAGAAATGTTTAGGCAACTGCAAGGCAAAGCAGGAGAGGGAGTTGATCAGAGTGGTGAATAAAAAACTGACTTGCCAGGATGGGTATAAGTACCTGTATAGTAGAAATGTGTAGGACTGCGCCTTCTGGTAGCAGTGAGATTTTTTTATGGTTTAAAATGTTTATGCAGTTATAGCAGTAATCTGCAGAAAATGGAAGATGGCACATGGGTGGTATAAACTTCAGAGGAGGAAATGTAAAACTGCACATTGTGTTTCATATCTATTCCAAACATAGACTCATAGAATCATAGGATAGTTAGGATTGGAAAGGACCTTAAGATCATCTAGTTCCAACCCCCTGCCATGGGCAGGGACACCTCACACTAAACCACGTCACCCAAGGCTTCATCCAACCTGGCCTTGAACACTGCCAGGGATGGAGCATTCACAACCTTCCTGGGCAACCTGTTCAGTGCCTCACCACCCTAACAGTAAAGAATTTCTTCCTTATATCCAATCTAAACCTCTGTTGTTTAAGTTTCAATCCATTACCCCTTGTCCTATCACTACAGTCCCTAGTGAAGAGTCCCTCTCTAACATCCCTGTAGGCCCCTTTCAGATACTGGAAGGCTGCTATGAGGTCTCCATGCAGCCTTCTCTTCTCCATGCAGTCAGTTACTGCTGAGCACCTGGGATGTGATAGCATGTTAAACTGTGCTATCTTGGGGAATCTTAGATTAGACACCAATAAAATGTATGTACAAAGAATACAGTGATAAACCTGTGACAGCATCAGCTTCTTAAGATTTTTCTTTTTCTTAATATTCAAGAGGAAAAAAAAAAGATTATATAGATTTAGTCAAACAATGAGGGGCTTGATCATGTAAAAAGCAGGGTGTTTCATAATCCTTTGATGCTGTTCTGTTGTCCTCAAAATTCTGAGTTTTACTGTACTTGAATTACAAAGGTTCTGTAATTTTACAGGTTCTGTAAAAAGATGAGGTTTAATTTGGTCTCAGAAATGGTTCAAGCAGGATTTGTTTTCAATTTCTATTCTATGCCTTTAATTACAAATAGACGATGTACATGAGAAGCAAAAAGTACCAGTAAGGTACTTTCCCCCCCCCCCCCCCCAGTTTACATAATTGTGTAGACATAGTTTTCTTGCTTGCTGGAAAAATGTCATTTGAATCTCATGTAAGCTTTGAAGGAATTTGGGCATTGTGGTTGATTTTGCCATCCTATGGGTAAATTATGCCAAAGCAGGCTTGCACTCGTGACTAACTCAATTTCTTTCTGTCTGATGGGCAGAAATAAAAGTAGTTTATTCTATAGCTCATGTCTAGAATCTTAAGACAGTAAAGAGGAAGCTGAGGAGGTTTTAATATAGAGATGTCAGCTTTCTACTGAGGTTGTTGCTGAATGGTTTATTTAGCTTGGTTTCTAACTCTCTGTTACCTCTGTCATTGCTCATTTTATGAAGCTGCACATATTTATGCAATGATTTTCTACTTCGTTTACTTCTGCATGCATCATTAGCATGAATGCTGTTGAAAAGGTCAACACAAAAATATAAAGTGCTTGCTCAACACTGATTAGAGATTTTTTTGTTGTTGTTTGGGGTTTTTTGGGTGACTGTCATGTGTCAGAAAGGGATAAAAGAAATTAGCTGAAATAGGAAGACACTTTCTCCTACAACCTCATAGCTTAGACATGTTATATATCAAATAGAAGCTGCTTTTCACACCTCCTTTAATTTCTGGATGAACAGTCAAGGAAACAAGATGTATAAAAAACTGATTTTGAAACCAGTCTGCAAAAGTAGGAGATCAAGCCATTTGATTTATGGAATGTCAGAAGCTTTCCCTGAATACTCTGCTGACCTGTGGCAAAGGAAACAATAGTTTTAGAAACCTAAAGAAGTATTGGTGAGACCCTGGAATAGATTGCCCAGAGAAGCTGTGGATGCCCCATCATTGGATTGTTCCAGGTCAGGCTGGACAGGGGCTTTGAACAGTCTGATCTAGTATAAGATGCCTCTGCCCATGTGTTCACAGGACAGATCAGAGAAAAGCCTAAACTAGGGAATAAGGCCATATCACTCTTCAGGACAAGCAGCTTTTGGGGCATAATACTGTCTTTGTCAGGTTTGATAATTAGGTATCTTTCTAGTCTACGTGGGTCAGGTCTGTGGAAAGGTACCCCACTGGCTCTGTGTTCCCATTGTCACTGTAGAGAAGGTCAATGGAATTTCTTAACAGAGAAAGCTCAGTAAATCAAGCCTAAATTTATCCCATTTGTAGGAATGTTTTTCATTTTGCCCACTCAGACCTCATTGAGCTTAATAAGAAGAACAATGAAGAGAGGAGGATTGAATTTATATAGATACAGCAAGTATTTGTTTTCACACACAACTTAGCAATTAGCAACAGAAGGTACATAAACAATGAAAATGTTCTTATTACATACTAGTTAAAAGGCATCTGAGAACCAAAGTGCAGCCGCTCTGCTGGCTGATACAATGATAGGATAATTTCTTTAATTGAAACAGGTGTGCCACAGCACAGCAGCAATTTAGCTACTTTGTAATCTCACTCTAAAGTTTACAGGCAGGCTTTTATAATTTTCATTTCCATTAGTGGAACATCTTTGAAAAGCAACATGTCTTACTTGAAAACAGTTTCCATTATCTACAAGTAGTTCTAAAGTGCTTTCTGCTGTCCTTCCCGCGATGAATCCATTTTGGCTTGCTTCAGGGGATTTGCCTTACAGAATTACAGCAACCAAGAGCTAGAGATGCATTTTGAGATACATTTACTGGATGCATGTCAGGTGTGCTGACTGCGAAAATCAATGCCTTTTGAAGGGGTGAGGGGCAGTTCATTACACTAGGGCCACTGATTAGTGATGAATTAAATGTTCTCATTCTGTTTCCGAATTTTAAATTGCAGGTTTTGTTTGAAGTGCTAGTGAAATTTTTTCATAGTTCCTTATATCATTTTAAGTGATCATGGCAAGCAACATGAAGAGATGAATGGCTGAATCTTTGAAAAAGATTGCAAAGAGGCCAAGAGGCTAAAGGTCTTCTGTTTCTGGAGTCTCTTTTGAACTAGTAGGTATGCTTGCCATTCTCATCTTACATACTGCCCAAATGGAAAGGAATCTTCTTGAGATCAGACGGAAGGTTTTGCAAATCTCTAAGCAAAGGCAGGAATCTGGGATTCTTATGTTCCTCATGCTTTGTTTTTTTTGTCATTGTGTCACCCTTGACTATACCCACAGTTTTATCCTACAGGGTAGAAGGAATGTGAGCAAAAGGGAGAGTAGAACAGATATGTCAGAGGGAAAAGAGACATTTTTCACACCTTAGCAGGTTTAAAAAACATGGACTTCAGACTCTCTAAATGAAGAAGGTGTAGAATCATAGAATGGTTTGGGTTGGAAAGGACCTTAAGATCATCTAGTTTCAACCCCCCGACATGGGCAGGAATGCATCACCCTAGACCATGTAGCCCATGTTTCTGGGGGATGAGAATTCATGGGAGAATGTTATCCATTCACCTGGGGTGACATTTGATTTGGACAGTGAAACTGTCCAAAAAAGTCTGATCAGATGAGTGTGACTGACTTCTAAAGTCTTGCGTTTCCCTACCCTAGCTGCCCATGCCTGGAGAAAAATACTGCTTTTATGAGTAAGTTTTAGCATGGGAAGATGCTCATGGTGATCCTGGAGAGTATAGTCTGCTATTCATAATAGAATTAAAGATGTAATGGATGTCATTCCGTATTGCTTATGTTGCCCCAATTTTTCATCAATGTGTTACAAGAAAGTGAGCAAAATTTTCCATTCTGTGCCTTTTCATTTCTCCTTTGAGATATTCAGCAACTGTCCTTATTTTAACAAATTTTAACAAGGGACAGTAGCTCATTACATGCTGACAGAGTTCATACACTTCTTTGTCAAATGTCTCTCCTTTAAAGACTGCCATTTAGAAAAAAAAAAAACAAAAACAAACCAAACAACAAAATAAAAAGCCCGAACAACAAAAAATCTGCACAGTTTACTCTTCCCCAGATGAGGACATCTGTGGCAGGAAGAAATAAAAAGGATGAATTCCCTCTCTAGCAGTTGACCCTCTTTTCCCAACATGGTGTTTCAGAACAATTTGAAGTTTTCTTCACGCAGGTATCAAAAGCTTTGCCAATTAAGGCAAAGATTGTAAACAGGCTTGGATTACTTTTTTGTCAGAGTTGACTGTGACAGGCTTGTTGTGTAGTTACAGGAATTCCTGGGTAGCTGGTTGAACAACAGGTAGGACATTTTTGGGTTCAGCACACTAACTGGAGAAGGCTGTGGATGACCCCGAGAAATATACAATATCCATCTTTCAGTCAGAGTTTGAGTTAAATGTTGGTGTTCAGGTGTCAGTATTTTTTTGTCAAAGCATCCTAAAGCAGTGGGAATGTAGACCCAATTTTTAAACCCTAGCCTAACTGAAATCAGCCTTATTTAAGTTAAAAGTATGTTAATGCTCTTTTGCTGGAAACAGTTGTAATAACATGCAGGTATCTAGAAGTAAAGCACATAATCTACAAATAATAATCTACATATACATAATCTACAAATATTAAGCCTTTAAAAGGCAGGGAATAAACTTGCCCTTAGTGAAGAGGGCTTGCTTTTCTGAACTGAGCAGTTTTGTTATTGAAGTGTTACCAAGTACTTCCAGCTCAATTTTAAACACACAGGATTGCAAGATTCATAAACCAAGGTGCCTGTTTAAGTGTAACCCACCAGTTCCCAGTCTTCAATTTGTTTCCTTTGCCTTCCTGATGTGTTTAGTGCATTACAGAGTTCTTGAGTTCTTTCTTTCACTTTGTAATGTACTTACTTTTTTCTTTTCCCCTCCGTACTATATCTTTTAATTGTTTCCATAAGAAGATGTTCTTTTGTCTTGTGTATGCAAGTTCTTGATTCCTGCTTGGTCATATTAGCATGCAGAGATGTTTTTGTCTCATTTGATTCTCATAAGATTCATCAGGTCTTTTCAAAGAAGGCTTCAGTTTATATGTTTCATGAGATGTGTTTTTTCGTGGCAGCCGTGTACACACCGATAACCAGAGAATATACTGCTTGTCAAAATTACCCTTTTAGGTTATGGATGACCACATAAATTCTCTTACTGTTTCTCATTGCTAAACTGACAATACTTTTTATTTCTACCTTTGAGTCAGTTTCTAAGTAGAAGTAGTTGAAGCATGGCTTAATGTTGTCAGGATATGATAGTTTCTGTTACATTAACTTTCAAGGGAACAAAATTCATCTTGACCTACATTATACTCCAAATGCCATAACTTAAAAAAAAATAGTAATAGATTAAAATAATGAAGGGGGAAAGCTGTAGTTGAAAAGATAAACATTGTTACTGTATATTCAATATTGGGTAGTGTTGCATTAAAGCTAGACTTCAGCCTTTATTGTTCAGGTAAAAATGGTACAGTTTTGAAGGCAGAGTCTTGGCTGGGCTTTAATATTCAAGTAAGCTGCATTCAAGCATCTGTATCTTAGTAAAATTTCTGAAGTCAAAACATTGTGTAGCAGGAAAAAGCTAAAGACACATGCAGCAGATTTTAGATAGAGGACTCCATAACTTAGGGTAAACTTTAAAGTCAGGCAAGCATTTCAAAATAGTGGTATTTCACAATTTAATACAGTTTTGGTGACATAAGATGTAGGTCTTGCGTTTCTGCTTAATATCAAAGTTAAAAATCAAGAAGGCATATCAACAGAAAAAATATAAGCATGTAATTCAAAACGAAACCACATTAGGTTTCCCACAGGTAACTTGGTAACACTAGCTGCTTTATTTAAACTCATAAACATTGCACCAAACTGCAGCGCAAAATACCTTGCTCATATGAGTCTCTCCTCAATAGTGTGACTCTTCCCTCTGTATATAGATAGAAAAGACAAACTGAATATGGCAGCCATATTAAAGTTTTATGAGATGCATGTTACAGAGCCTTTCTTCCATCAAGTGTGGTAGATATATTTCACTTCCTTATACAAATAAAGCTTTTTCTCATGTATAAAAATCAATATAGTTAAAAAGAAATGTAGTCAAACCTTCAATAAACATCTTAAAACCCCTTTCTCATTCACACTTGGCTAAGATCAAAGCTCTGGACAGATATACCATGTGGAAATAGAATTAATTCATCATCCTGTACCATTTCAGTGCGACTTTCTCACTTTCATCTTTAGAATTTCTTGAGTACTCAAGCCTTGTGCTGTCCATTTGCACAGGCGTGAACTTTATACCTCACATATATTTTTATTATGATTATTATATAGAGTCAGCTCTTTAAGCATATTTCTACAAAAAAACTTAATCCGCCATGCCCATAGGGAACTCTTCAGCTGTGCCTGTATGATTGAGTCCAGCAGTTCTTTTCTGCTCTGGGATACAGAAATGCCTTTTGGGTGCTTCCAGTCTGCACAGGGGTGAGGTGCAGTTGTGCACCATTCTTTACCAGAGCTCTCCTTCTACAAGGAGAAGAAGCTTAGACTTGGCCAAGTGGGTCCTATGGAAGACACCACCAGATCTTATGCACGAACAGGACATCAAGATTCTGTGAAGCTATAAAAAATGTTTTTACCATATAATTTATGCATTTTTTTACACCTCCTTCCAATTCTACTTAGCCATGTCATTACCCAAATCCATCATAGTAGAAGGATATGTGGCTTAACATGAACTTAAAATGAGACCTTTAACTTAGAGACTGAATGTAAATTTTCTGTTCTTATCTAAGGTAATCTCAAGTGAGATTACTTTATTCTTCCTACACACTGTGTCAAGGAACTTGTACCATGTATACAATTTGGAGTTCAAAAGTATTTTGAAAAGGTAAGTTTGCAAAAGTGCAGAAAGAATTGTAGGAGTTCTACAAAGCCTCTCTTGTAGTGGGAAAAGTAATCCAGTTTGCAAACTGTAACGAGGGCAAGGCTAAGAATCACTTCACAAGAGTCTGAAGACCTTAGGGAACAGAATTCTGAGAGCAGGTTCTTCCTCCAGCTTGCAGAAATAGATAAAATTGCATTCTGTGGCTGGAAGTTGAAACTAAACATGTTCAAAATGAATTCTGAAGTCCTCTTCATGGATTGAGCATCCTCTTTAAATCCACAATGCTTTTAGTAAATAAGGGTGAAAGTGGAAGGTAGTTGGTGATGCCATTTCCTATGATATGAAATGCTGTGGTCAGACTGAAAAAGCTTCTGAACTTACAGCTCCGTTAATAAAATTTCTTCTTTTGAAACCATGCAGCAAGCTATTTGTTTCTTTTTTTTTTTTTGTGTGTGAGAGTCATGGAAAATTAAATGAGATTCCGAAGATGACATTTCAGCAAGTACGTTTCTCATTGTAGTGTCATAAAACATAAATTTGCTCTGGGTTAAATGAGAAATACACTACTATTTTCTTTATGATTAAACTCCAGCATTTCAGCAGAAACGGGTGGTTTTGAGAATGTTTTTACCATAGAGAATGTAGCAGTCACCTTTCCAAACACATTTTCACAAATATTAGCCTGATCTAATATATTGGTCAGGGTCATATATTGGTTATCTTGAAATATTATCACGCACTACCATACTGAGCATGTCCCTGTATGATTTCCTATGACAGAAAACTTTTTTAAAGACTTCAGAAGTCTTCACAAATCTTTAAAGGATGGCAGCTATCCTTCAAGCGCCAAGCACTTTATAGGCATCTAATGAACTCAAGAGACCAAACTGTCATAACCCTATTCTACATATTTCAGTCAGCCTTCAGCTGGGTATTTTATTAGAAATAACTCCTGAGTAAAAAATGAATGAACAGAATTTAGAAATAATTTCTTCTAAAAAGAAGGGGAGTCCATAACTAGAGCTGTAATCCTGGAGTCAGAATGTAGGTTCAGCTTCTCCTTTTGTACAAGGACTTGTATGGATCCTTAACAAGTTGAGGCTTTTGTTGGTTGGTTTTTGTTTGGTTTTTTTTTTAAATTCTCCTTAGCTACATCTGCACTATGTTTCCAGGAGTGCATCCCAAGAAACATTTAAACTCTATGTATATTTACATTTTCGATATTTCTTGTTATTCACAAAGAAGCAGCTTAAATATTCACTTGTGAATAAGCTGTGGTGCCCTGCAGACAAGTGTCAGTCAGGTTGCCTGACCGATCAGGAACCTGGGAGAAATAGTGAAGTTCAGTGGAGGTAAAGTGCAGCAACGGTATGTATTCCTGAATCTCTTACTGTGGTTATGAACTGCTGCGATTGTGAACAGGGCTGTGATTGTGAACTGCTTCAGGGTGTTAAGTTACCATGACGTTTTAATGTATATTGTGTTGATCAGCAAATCACAGGTTTTTGTGGTTTCTCAGAATCACAAAATGGTTGAGGTTGAAAGGGACATGTGGAGGCCATCTTGTACAACTGCTCTGCTCAAGCAGGGCCACCTGGAGCCAGGACCATGTCCAGGCATCTTTTGATTATTTTTAGCAAGGGAAGTTCCACGATCTCCCTGGGCAGCCTGTGCCAGTGCTCACAGTTTAAAATGTGTTGCTGATGCTCAGAGGGACCTTCTTGTGTTTTAGATTGTGCCTATTGTTTCTCTTTTGTACTATCATCCTGGTAACACTGTGGAAGAGTATTAGTCTTCTTACTAGCATCTTAGAGATGCAGAACTACAAAAAGGTCATCCTGGATTTTTGTCAGGTCTTTTAAGTATTTTGTTAGAATAAGGACAGTCAAGAAGGTTCACTAACAACTATCCTAATACCATGCTGCCAAAATAGCCTAAACATACCAATCTGTTTCTAATGAAGTCAGATCGTGTCCAGTGTTCAAATATATATTCTTTACTACTGCCGTTATAAGTGAACGGTTGCATTTTTGATAGTATCACCTATTTGTCAAGATTGTGAGAGAGCAGAATGTGTGAATGTACTCTACTTTCTGCACTGCAATTTTATTATTTGTTCTGAGATACTACTTGAGTACTAATTGAATACTATTCTAATCCTAAAATATTCTGAGCTCTTTTACCAGCATTTCTGTGGATGATCTGTCTACCTTTGTCTAGAAATAAGCAGATGGTTGTCATTTCAAGGTGATAACCCATCCACCAGTTTCTAAGAGGGATGAGAAACTAATGTCTTCTGATATTTATAATGGATTCAAAATTTATTTATTTTTTTATATATATATTTTCTTGTCTCTAGAAAATACAGAGGATATTCTTGTGATATATGAACAAGAAGCAGAAGAGTGGGCTCTGTATTTAAAATCCCATTTTGGACACATAGTGAAGGAAGAAGGAATCTTACTCTACAATATAGAGACTTCATCTTTCAAGCAGCAGGAGCTATCCTCTTTATTATCTTATAAATGTAAACTCCTTATCCTATCGTGTGGACTACTTAACTGCCTGAATCAAAAGAGAAGTTACTTTCTGGAGCGAGTTCTAAGACCTCCAGATAATGTGGTGATTCTACTTTGTGGGGTGGAGAATTCAGAGATACTTCATGAGACACTGACCTTAGATAGAGGCAGCAAAGAGATTTCCACTGATCAGGAGCCTGAGGAGTATTTGTCTGTTGTTACTGGAATTATTCAACCAGGTAATCTAAAAATAAATCACGATGTATCTAAAAATAAAATTCACTTTGTATGATTATTAGAAGAGTTTTCATAGCTGTATTAATCATATTCAAGTGAAAAATGTGATTTTCTGGAGAAATTCTCTCTCTTCAGCTTGGTCCAGCAGTTTGAGTTTGGTGATGTATTTGTCATTGAAGTGTGATAAAACTGTTGTACTCTTAATCAGGCTTCATTTTCACAGGGAAGCAGCTTTGGAAAGTCTAAAAGCTGCCACTGGCACATGTGAACCTTCCATCTCTACTTCATGGTAAGACTGAATCATAGACTCATAGAATAGTTAGGGTTGGAAAGAACCTTAAGATCATCTAGTTCCAATGCCATGGGCAGGGACTGAAAAGCTGACATACACTTGTTTCTCTGTTTCCTGAGTTTACAAATCTCAGAAACTGTTCAAAGCTATTATTTTATGTTTCATCTCTTTTGAAATGGCTTAATGGGACAGTGTATATATCTCCTGAGATAAATCTGATAATGAAAAATAACTACTGAGTAAGACCCAGGCTTTCGTGGCTGGCATCATTTGCTGTGTGACACAAAAAGCTGTAAAGACAGAAGTTCCCTTCCCTGTTTACCAACCCAAGTAATAAGTCTGTACTGGAAGGACTACAACTACCCAGCTGGTATGTGTTTGCACATCCATGGAAACTACAAAGAAACATTATTGTAAAGCTTAGCACTTCCTTGAATGTAAGAAAAACTCCTCTCCTGAGAGTACGAGGTACTGAAATAGCAAAGTCTCTGCACATCTTTAGTTTAACCTGAAGTTTAACTTTACTAGGCTGCACACATGAAGCTAAGAAACAGCTTTAGAAAGAGATACATGGGCCACTTAGAAAAGGTGATATAAGTTGTACACTGGTGTCAGGTTAGGTGGTTGTGTGTTTTGCTTTCAAGGCATGTTTATTACTGTTTCTTTGTAGTCTCTAGGTCTCTTACCTCCTCTCAGCTCTTGCTGTTATGTCATTATTTTTTCTACTAATTGTGCTTCTGTCTTTGTTGCACTTTTTTTGCAAGGTGCCTGTTTTACTGGCAGAAGAGCTTGTGCTTGAGAGACATCCTGCAGTTCAGAAGTTTTAATAAGAAATTTACCTGGTTTTGGATGCAGATGAACAACCAAGAATATTCTTTTGAATACAGGGGTAGAGAGACCCCAGATGAGTCAGCGTGACCTAGCTGTATGCCCCTGCCGTCTTGTGATTGAGCAACCTTAAGGATGCTATGTGGCTTTCAAAGCTGCTGAGAACATGCCTACCTGCAGTCTGGCTGTATCAGATCAGTGTGTTTAAAACTAAGTTTTATGCTCCTTCCCAACAATCTCCTTTTCTAACATTTCTTGCTGTTCAGTATTTACTAACCTTTTCCTCGTATCTTTTTCTGAGCATGTCTCAGACTTTAAGTTTTGGGGCTAATTACAGTTGCCTAGTTTGGTTTCAGGAGTTAATGTTTGCAGTTTCTGACTGTGTCCATATGTAGCTTCAGACTGAAGTTTCTTGGCAGCCTTTTAGTGGAATGAAAACAGTGGATCTTTACTAAGTGTGTGTATATGTGTGTGTTGGTATAGGAAGGAGCTGAGCCCAAAGACTCATGCACAGGAAACTGCAAACTTTTCTGCAAAGACAGTTTCCTAGAAGACAGATGATGGTTCTTTGCTTAGGTCTGTACTTTCACAAAAATACCTATTGCACATGCCCTTGGGATTTTACTTACCTTGTAACATCAGGTGACAAATGGGTGCTCAAATGATCTTGTCTTTGGCAGTGGTCAATAGCAACTTCAAGGTAATGTACAAAGCTGAATTAATGAGTAGTTGTTGAGGGCCTCAGTCTCAGTGTGTACATCTCTACCAGGAATGCAGACTGTGGCTGCAATCAGACAAGTTCAGTTATATGAACTAGATCTGGGACTGGGGAGTAGTGTTCCTGCATGGTGCTTCAGGGTGTAAGTCCTCTGTGCTCATAGCTGAGAACTGTTCTGGCCCAGTTTCTCCTGTGCTGATGTGCTGTGGCCTTCAGGCAAGCCAGTTCAGGTCAGTACTTGCTAGGAGACCTATACACTCACTGCTCTGTGTTGCACAGTGGAAGTACTCCAGGTGTGAGATTTGCTGTCACCTGGGTGTTGATTTAAGCTCTGAGAAATGAAGGTGTGCATCTTACCAGTATTTACCTTTGCTTACATGACGACTGTTTGCAGTGTCTGTATTTGATACTCTTGTAGAATACTGTGAAGTTCTTGATGTTTGTGATATCTGTGGCAGGGACTTTGACAGATTATGCATCTGGGAAAAAGATTTTTCCATTTTATTTAAAATGGCTTGCTAATGGGCTATTAACTATACTTGGATTATTTTTCCTGTGGAGCAATTTTTTTATGCCTTTCTTCAGGCCTATGCGCTCACAAGATTTCTCATTTCTCTTCATATGGATCATCATCTTCTCTTGCTTTTAATTGTTTTCAGTGATTATCTCTTGTCCCTTGCATTTCTGCTTCTGGAGATAGATATTTGCAGCTGAACGTATTTACTTCAAATGAACTGAATTCCTCCTGTAGTTATTTGTGTTTCAGTACTGATGATGCAAAAAAAGAACAGGTCTTACCTAATACAGATAGTTTTCCATGACAGTGCTTCTACAGTGTGCTGACACTTTTATGAGAGTTTCTGATGGGATGTCTCACTACAGCTCAGGAGTCATAAGTATCCATTAGACTGCTTGCTGTTTTATCAGGTTTCATAGTTCACAGCTCAACAGAGCAACTCTTGTCATTTCCACTTACAGCCCTTTCTTTAAGCAGAGGTATCATTTTTGGGTTCTTTGGTGATTTTTTTTGTTTGTTTTTTTGGGTTGTTTTGGGTTTTTTTTTTCCAAAATACAAAGGGACTCTACTTCTATAAAATTTGATAGTTGAGAACTGCTCAAGAAACCTACATGTTTCCATTTGTTATCTGCTATTCTACCGAGAATTTGTACTTAAAGTAACATAACCCAACTAGAAAACTGTATCCACAGTCTTTGTCAGCCCAGGAAAGGTTCTCAGAATGGGTATGTAACTCTTACCTGAGATGGCAGTGTGCCATTAATTTCTGACTGTTACCTAAAAAGCATTCAGTGTACCTGCACAGTTTTAATCACCAAGGAAAGAAAACTGCTTTTGCAACTACTAGTAAGATACACATGTGGAGTAATGAGATACTAGCATTCAGTGTTTGCCTCTAATGAGCAAATGTAGGGCAAACAGGCTGGGAGTTTAAAATAGGGCTTAACGTACGCAAGTCTTCAGCCCCCTTCAAATATGGGCTGATTTCCATTGTGCAGGTCACTGGACTCAGAGGTTGCTGGCTCTGTGGGTGTGTGTTTCAGGCAGTGAGGCCATCAGATTATTGAGGAGCACCTCAAATGCCAGTTTTTTTTTTATGAAAACCAAAATAGTCTGTATGAATCTATTGTAGGCAAAAAGTCGGAAGAGACGTTTTGTTAGCTGAAGTGTGCCACAGTGAAGTCCTCACTTCCATTTTGCTATGTCAGTGAGTTCTCTGTGGGGACTTCTGCTAAGATCACTGGATTAATAAATCTGAGATGTTGTGTTTCTCAATATCCACATAGAATGATTGCTGGGATACCAGTGCCATGATATGGATTTGTAACAAAGATGACTGTCAACAAAAAACTGTGGTTAGTGTCACTAACTTGTTTCATCTGACACATGATCTGGCTTCAAACCAGAAGAAAAACTGAAGTGGCAGCCTGGAGGTGGCAACCATAGATAGGATGTTGAGACTGTCATTCCCTGCTGCTTAAACTGTTTGAATTCTTTATCCTTTCTTCTCTTATTTCTGCAAAATGCAGAGATGACTTTATTCATTACGTAATCAGGTTTTTTAACAACTCATGTTTCAATGTGTCTAGCTGGTGGTGACCTGTACCCTTGGATGCATCATGTATGTGATGTTTTCTTCTCTTATTTTTGACATTAATTGGATGAAAACTGCTTAAAAAAAAAAAAAACACTGGAGAAATGAATGCACTGACATCTTAAAGTGAATGTTTTCTAACAGCGTTTAGGACAAGCTCATAAAAAGTTTTATTAATAATGAAAGTCAAATGACTAGAACATAAGCATTACTGCAACAGCATGTACTAATTTAAATTAATGTACTGTGATCTTACTGTTTATTTAGCTTACAATTATTTTATTTTTAAAATGAATGGATTTATCATCATTAGTCTGTTCTTCCAAGGTTGCAAATGGACACCATCCAAATTTATGTCTTATTCATGGTACAACAGTCATCAGTCAGTATTTAGCTGCAGTTGTGAGGCAATTTCTAAAGCTTACAAATAATTTAAGATTTCCAGCAGGTATTTTGAAGCTGGAGCTGTAAAATGGCTGTGTGAATCTGTAGTCTTGTATGTCCTTCATATAATGTATTATTGACTTTCATTGGCTTTTGCACTGTGGTTACTTGTCGCAGTTACTTGTAAGTTATTATTGGAAGGTGTCTAGAGAAGTCCTCTGGAAATGCATTCTTTGTATATTTTTTGGCACACAAATGTTGTCATTAACAAAATTACCATTTGTAATTTCACCACGATGTATTTCTGTTGAATTAGTGCTAGCTTCCTGGAAATAGAGTAAGACAAGGGTCATGGTTGGAACTAGATGGTCTTAAGGTCCTTTCCAACCCTAACTATTCTATGATTCTATGTTGTTTTCCAGACCAAAATATATTTTAACACCTATCCCTGACAAAATGAAGTGTAGCACCAATTTAAGTTCACACTGAAAAAAGCATCACATTTTGCTCTTGGTGAGGTATCTCTGTTGTTACTTAAACTGCTATCAGGACAGAACTTGGTCCAGAAAATGTTACTTCAGTTACAAAGTGTTCAACAGTCGATGTTACAGGTACAAAGTAGCCTGTTAAATTTTGGTTAGGACCCTTGTTTATGCATTGATTCCCTTCAATTATGTAAGTGCATTCTTACCACCTTCCCAAGAACCTGTCCTCATTAGTACACAAGATAAATAGTACAATACTGCTCGGTTAATTAGCAGTTATTTGATACTTTGTTTTGTGTCTGAGTTTGCGGTTGCATTATTTCTGTATTGAATGTCATTCAAATCCTGTTGAGAAAACAGAATTATTAATTTCCTAATGTGCTTTCCTGTAGAACTCCTTTCTGTATTGAGTGCTGTTCGAACAGTGTTTTATTTTCTCATCATTTTATGTACTAGTATTTAGCAAGGTTAAGGTGAAGTATTTCTTCTACTTCTGATACCACTTTAAAAAATTACTTTTCCTAACACTTACTAGTATATTTTTTATGCCCACTTACTTTAATCTCAGATGTGTTTGTGGCTACTCAAATGTCTGCAGGTCAGCTGTAGGGTCTTTCACAGAAAATGCAATACAAAACTAATGAGCACTTCTGAAAAGCATGTTTTAAAAGCCTTCTAGCTTTTAGTGTCAAAACTTCAGGATGGCAACCTGAAATTACCTCAGATCTTTAGAGCAGGAATCAACAAACATCACTGTGCTTCATCTCACTGGAAACCTCATTCACTTGACTCCTGTTGTTACAAGAGTAACTGAATCAGAATACAGTAAGCACCACCACAAGTCACTGCCAGAGTAGGTCTGCCTTGTGCATTGCCCACAGTACAAAGCACTTGAAAGAAAGGTGAAAGAAATAGTCAATAATATGGTACAGAGAAAGACTGGGTTTGAGTGTTTGATTTTATGCAACCTTAATAAAGCCATTGTAAAGCAATCACTTTGCCAGGTGATTCTTCTCATCCTAGCCTTGGTGTCTTCATCTAGTGACTTTCTTTTCAGTCTAGGTCCCTTGTAGTAAGATTGGTTATTCACTTCTGGAGCACCCAGCAATATACATAATCAGGATCCCACAAATACTGTACAACAACATGTTTGTTGAGTTAGCTGAATCTCACAGTATGGAGCTCAAGCAGGCCTTTTATGTCAATTTTACCTCAGATGTGGAAAAAAATGGTGATAATTTGATCCAGCATAATGAAAGAGTGACATAGGCAGGTATTGCATAATATGACTCATAACAGTTACTAAGCCATCAAAATAATTTCAACAAATTGTAACTGACAGGGTCTTCTATTATTTGAACAGTACATAATGTGGCCGTTGCTTTTTTTGACCCAGTACAGAAATTCTTTAGCCAAATTTATTGTATTACAAAAACACCACCCTGCACACTTGTCTTATATTCCAGACCCCAGTGCCTGCATCCATTTTCCTGGACATTCCATTCCTGTTCCTTTTACTCAGTTCCTCTCCCATTGTTTTGCTGTATTGACTCTCAGGGAAACTTCTAAGAAGTCCAGACTTCTTACCTACTGTAGTGAGTAGAAAAGACTAGTTATGAGGATGTTTACTAAAAAGGGATAAATACAATTCCGTCTAGAGATATCTCTTTTTTAACCCTATCTGCAAAACTGTAGCTTTAAAATAGCTTTGTCTTACATCTAACCCAGCATACAGAATTCCATTAAAAAAAAGAAAGTGGAAATTATTGTCATGCTATTTCTTTGTTTCTGAGGTTTTACACTGTTTGTCCTTTTGTTTTCCAAACTCTTGTTTGATTTTGCCATTTTCTCTTCCCCTCCCCCATCTTGATTTCTGATGCCAAGATCCTTCTTAGAGCAAATTAAACATTCTATGAAAGTCATGTACGATAGCACTGATCACTGTCATCAGAATTGATGACCAGTTAAAGATATTTCCAAGTATATACCATTAAAAAATTATTCCTTTTTCCTAGGTGAGCCACAGAATGAAAATCCTGGAGACTCTTTGCCTGACATCTATGAAGTAGTTCTTGCAGATGGTGAGTTGAATTCCCCTTACGTTTACTCAAATAAAGCCAGTACTCATAAGAAAATAAATTTAATTTTCTGAAATCTTGATAGACATGAAGGGCAATAAACTAACCTTAGCATAGCATACAGTTGCATGGAGAATATGCCTTATTCTGAAACATCCACCCGCACACCTATACCCACACATTCTTGTGAGGAGTGTGAAAAGGGGAGGAGATTCAACAGGAACGTTTCCTTTTTCCTTTAATTTCAGAGTAGAGAAAAAGGAAGACATAAAAAACTTTCTGTTCCCAACATGAGTTTTGCTCGTAGTAAAGAGACAGCCGATTTGAAATTTCAGAGAGACTAATCCCACTCATACACTTGCAGCATTATTCATTGGCAGCCAGTGGTTGGGAGAAGCCCTGCATCAGGACTCCAGTGCTTGTTGACATTTGCCATTCTGGTTCATTTATATTTGTGAAAGTCCAATTACTAGGACAAACAGACTGGAAAAATACGCACTTACTTTTAGCAAACAGCCAGGTAACGTTTGCTATCCCCAGTTCTTAAACAATTCTATTTCTGATTTGACACTGTTGTGAATTGATTAACTAACAGCATATGCTTGCTGATGGATGGAGAAGAATGTGTAAGTCATTCTGGAATTTCAGACATAGCAGTTCTGTGATGCTGGATTCTGAGGTTGCTGGCTTTGTATGTCTGTTCTGCTGGCAAGGCTTAAGGGCAGAAGGATACTGCAAGATCACTAGCTCTTCCTTACTGGCACAAATTCAACATAGATGCCAGTGATGTATGGAGTTTAGAATTTTAGCTTATTCAGTTAATTTCAAGACACAAACATCAACCTGTGTGCCTTTAAATACTTGTCGTTCCCTCTTAGCTTTGGTTCCCAGATTGATCTTGGAGCATGTCAGTTGTATTCCATTCAGATAAAACAAGAGAAATTGCGTTCAGGGAGCTCACTGAGTACACTTCAGACACTAAAAAGTGTGCATTTTACAGGTGCAGACCAGAACTAGCTAGAAATATGCCTCTTTGAAAGGTGTATATGTGGAAGGGAGTATTTAGCATCAACCACTTCTGTATTGAATCTTGTTCTGTTAGTCCTCCCTCCTTTCTGACAAGGGGCTGTTGGTGACTTTCTGTGCATCTTGGGTGTACTCAAGCAGAAAGCTGCTGTAAAGCTGCACTGTTTTGATACTACAGATCTATTGTCAGAGGTTCTAAGGATGTCTCTTTCGTTAGTGTGTTGAATGTACCATGGGCCAGTGCATTGAAGAAGTTTGTTGGTATAACTGCTTGAATGAGTACAGAGGTCCACGAAGATGCTCATAGGGCTGGAGCACCTCTCCTGTGAAGACAGGCTGAGAGAGTTGGGCTTGTTCAGCCTGGAGAAGAGAAGGTTCGTCTTATAGTAGCCTTCCAGAACCTAAGCGGAGCCTATAAGAAACCTGGAGAGGGACTTTTTACAGGGGCATGTAGTGATAGGACAATGGGGAGTGGCTTTAAACTCACAGAGGGGAGATTCAGATCAGACATTAGAAATAAACTCTTGTGTGTGAGGGTGGTGGGACACTGCAACAGGTTGCCCAGAGAAGCTGTGACAGTCCCATCCCTGGAAGTGTTCAAGGCCAGGCTGGATGGTGCTTTGAGCAACCATGGCAGGCGGGTTGGAAGTAAATGAACTTCAAGATCCCTTCCAACACAAACCATTCTATGATTCTATAAAGAAGGCTTTTTGTCATTACCTACTAATCATCCAGGTGCTCAGTAAGGTGGCATCACTGTTCCTCTCATTCATGATTGTGATGTCCAAAAAACTGAGACAATAAAAGAAGAAATGGTCACAGAAAACAGAATCTTAAGAAAGGACTGGGGAGGTGTTCCTGCAAGGTACTCCTTTAAACCCTGACTCCCTTTATATGAATCCTTTTTTGCTTCTATATGGGGACTTGAAGAGCAGTCCAAGTTTCCCAACAGCTAAATAGTTGATGTTGTAATAAAGCAAATTGAAGAATTTTCAGATAAGAATGTCTTGCATTAAAAGCAAAATATCTTACCTGAAATCTTTGCTGAAGTTGCGTGGACCACAGTTCTCAGTCAGCTTCTGGCAGTCATCTTGGTTGTACCGCTTGTATGTAGCCTCTGTGACTTAATGCTGTCTAGTTATTGCTGAGAGGCCCAAGAAATGAAATTATTGAAGTTTCCAAGATTCAGCATGTCAGTCTGAAACGAAGAAGAGCAAGGTGGCAGCTGCAAATAAGCCGGTGTTTTTGCCCTACAGAAAGTAGGTGAATCTTCAGGTAACCAGATAGGATTAGGATGAATTGTGAAAAAAATACTTCCAGGAACTCTTTCTTGTCTTTGCTTATTCCTAATAAGAAGGAATTGTATGCAGAGATAAATTGTATGTATGACACAGAACTGTCAGGAGAAGTCATAAACCAAGAAAGGATTTTTGCTAGAACTGCATAAATTCACAGAAGCACTTTCTGTTCTGTGGAGACTGGCATGCTGAAACCTGAAGTTTGAGTATGTGTATGTTATACAAAAGAAAGGATAAGCTAAGAAAAGATGGAATTTAGACTTGAACTTGAATAAAAGTTGAAGTGATCAGAAGTATAAAGCTAAATGAGAAATCTAAAGCAACAAGGGTGGAAAGAGCAGCAAGTGGATGACAAGACATTAAATACAAACTATATCCAATAAAGCAAACATAGCTGGGGAATAAGCAAGTGCTAACAATCAATAAGAAGTGATTGATTAAAGTGAATTGTGCAAGGCCTTGAGGGAAAAGGTCAGGCAGTACATTTGAAAATGGACGAACAGTATGATCCTTTGGGGAAATATGAGCTGCAAGCAGCTGTGAAGACAATTGATTTGCTGGTGAGTGATGGAAAAGATCCAGTTTTGGAATGCTAATTATCATGACGCTAGAGGGAAGGAATGCCATTCAGAGGGACTTGGACACACTTGTGAGGTGGGCTGATGCCAACCTCATGAAGTTTAACCATGCCAAGTGCAAGGTCCTACACCTGGGTGTGAGCAATCCCAGGCACAGCTACAGGTTGGGCAAAAAGGAAATTCATGGTAGTCCTGCGGAGAAGGACTTGGGAGTGTAGGTCAATGAGAAAATCAACATGAGCCAGCTGTGTGTGCACTCACAGCCCAGAAAGCCAACCGTATCCTGGGCTGCATCAAGAGGAGCGTGACCAGCAGGTCAAAGGAGGTGATCCTGCCCCTCTACTCTGCTCTCATGAGACCTCACTTGGAGTATTGTGTGCAGTTCTGGTGTCCTCAACATAAAAAGGACATGGTGCTGTTAGAACAAGTCCAGAGGAGGGTCACGAGGATGATCAGGGGACTGGAGCACCTCCCATATGAAGACAGGCTGAGAAAGTTGGGGCTGTTCAGCCTGGAGAAGAGAAGGCTGCATGGAGACCTCATAGCAGCCTTCCAGTATCTGAAGGGGGCCTACAGGGATGCTGGGGATGGACTCTTCATTAGGGACTGTAGTGATAGGACAAGGGGTAATGGGTTGAAACTTAAACAGCAGAGATTTAGTTTGGATCTAAGGAAGAAATTCTTTACTGTGAGGCTGGTGAGGTACTGGAATGGGTTGCCCAGGGAGGTTGTGAATTCTCCATCCCTGGCAGTGTTCAAGACCAGGTTGGATGAAGCCTTGGGTGACGTGGTTTAGTGTGAGGTGTCCCTGCCCATGGCAGGGGGGTTGGAACTAGATGATCTTGAGGTCCTTTCCAATCCTAACTATTCTATGATTCTATGATTCTATGATACAAGTGCATGAGCGCTCATTCCTCTAGGTGATAACTGAACAAGCCACTCACAAATATAGTTGTGTTTACTGTATTTCTGGTTTCTATAGAAGAAAAGTGGATTTATTTTTATTACTAGAAACCCGTATTTTGAGAAATTTCCTCAGGAAATCTTCTGCTTCCCAAGAAAGCATTTTTTTATAATTTGCAAAGTTTGGAAAACTGAAGCAATCTTACCCAATGTGGGTATGCAGCTGTGAACCACACAGATAGAATGTGAATGCCTTATTGAGAAACTGGCATTTGTTATTTTACCTGCAAAAAAAGACCTAACCTCAAATTCAGATACAGTTAGGTGATAAGCAGCTTCAGAAAAGGATGTTCCCCTTCTATGAGACAGCTTTGTCTGGTTTTAATATTTACCATTAAGGCTGGTATCCTAGCACTAATTCCCTGAACCAATTAGAGATGGTCAAAGTGCAGCACAAAAAAGCTGATTTTCAAAGTGTAGTAGCTGTCTACCTGTTGAGGCTACCTGCTGACATCTTTTGGTCTTGCTCAGAGGTCTCATCAAACTAACATATATGTGCATACTGTGTTATCTGTACTCTTTACCAAACAGAATTGGAGAAAGGCCAGCACTTGGTAACAAGATAGATGGCAGCCCTTTTGAAGATAACGAAGAGCAATCAGAGTACCTGTACTGTGCTATTCTTTTATATAATGCTATCTGAAAATGTGCTTGTTCTTGGATTAAAGGATGTTTTTTTTTTAAGAGAAAGACCTCAGGTTACTTTTCATCATCTAATAAAAGAAAAATCATGAGTTAGAAAGCAAGCATATTTTTCAGATGTGTCTAGAAATATCCCTCTTGATTGTGTTACTGAGAAAGCAGCATACCTTTTAGCCTGGTTTAAGGGTCAATAGATTGTAGCTATTTCAAACCAAAGGTGGGAGTAAATTGCAAAGCAGCCTGTCCCCCAGTGAGTCAGTCTTGCTGACAACTCACTTTTTTCCCCCCCTTCTTTAATACCAAATGTGTCTGGCATGAGTCTTTCTGCTGACAGCAGCTGTGACAGCATGGCACAGGGAGACATGTGGTCTCTTAGACAAGTCTGAGGTAATTTAGAGCTGTACATATCAAGAGCAGCACCACAAATTTCATCCAGTCACTGACAACAGCCCTGTGCCAGGTATTGGAGCTCTGTTGTGAGACTACGATATGCTATTTGCTACATGAGCTGCAGCAGTCCTGGTGCAGCTAGCTTCTGTTACCAGATTGGTTTAAGGGATATCATAACTTGGAGTATATTGTCTTGTGTTGTTAAGCATTTTGATACTGTTAATGACATGTAGCCTCTATTCTGAGTAGGGCAAAGGCTGAGAATGCCAGCTAACAGTATCTCTCCCCCCCCACCTCTCCCAAAGCAGTCGCTAAAGAACTTTTCAGTTGCATTAAAGTTTATGACCTTCCAGCCACATCATTTTTTTTGAACTTTGATGACAGCAAAGAATGTTCTTCATCAAGAGAATTGCTTAACATGGCCAAGAAGGGAAAGTTTGGCCACTCACTAGTAGTTCTTGAGGGTGAGATCTATAAAAACTTAAACCCCTATTCAGCTGAAATGTGAGCTTTTGGCCTTCTTTCCAGGTGTGTTTTCCTGAGCAAGGTGTGTTTCCCTTGACTCTAAAATGTTCCTCTCTAGCTGTGTTCTTTTATATCTGTATAATTCAAAATGGAGCCCTGTGCTACTTCTGTGTCCAAGCACAGTCTGCAATTTGTGCCAGGCTGGTTATAAGAGGCTTGAATTGTAGTTTAGAGATAAAAGAGCCATCAGGCAGCTACAGCTAACCCCTTTGGAATAATAAGGAAGTTGTGAGACCATTTTATCAAACAAGTTTTGAAGGTCTATTCACAATCCTGGATGCCTCTGCTATCAGTCCCTTTGTCTTCCTTGGTAATTTGAGTCAGCCGCAGGAGGATGACCTGTCTCTGTTGTTACAGCACATCTCAGATTTAGGGCAATGTTTAGTGCTGTATAATTCTTCACTGAAACACAGAGGTGAGAGATGCGTGTGCTGATACCACAGAGAAGTGAAACAAAAATGCCAGTGTTCTTACTGTGGTAGAACTACAGTAACTCTGAAGTAGATATATGGACTCTTTAATAAAACATTAGGCTTTAATAACTGAGAACTTCTGGTACACACAGAGGGCCAGACATCAGTTTGCTTTTCCCTGGAGAAGAGGCAGGATGAAACTATGCATAATGTAGAAAGTGGAAATAACTGGCTGCTTAGCACTGAAATGACCTCAGGCAGGTCATTATTACTTCCAAACTAATCAGTGTGTCTAATAGTTTAGAAACTCTTTGGGACAGTCTTACTATGTGTCTAAAGCTCAGCTGAATGATCATATTGTTAGTGCTGCTGCAGCTGAAAATAATTTGATTACAATAAAAATAATGACATTAATTGATATATAGTAAAATATAAGCTTAGTCCCAAAAAGATCCTAAATGTGTGCGCATCCTAACCAAAGCACTGGTTGCTGAGCTGATGTCAAGCCACAGACCAGTTAGGCAGTAGTTGTCATAGCCTTAGGTTGCTTCTGAATATACACTTAAAATCAAAGCATATATATCAACAAATGCCTACAGTTTCATACAGATTATTTCTCAAAGATTATTGATATGTTCATGGTAAATTGCTTTTTTCTGTTTTGGGGTTATTTGAAAGCATGATTTTTGGGGTTTACTGCCAGATCCAATATGGCTGCACATAATAAGACTTTTATATTGTGTTTAGATGCTTTTATGATGACTCCATTAGGCTACAATTATGTCAAAGTGGTAAATTGTTGTGTATAAAAATATACTCAATAACACAAGAACAGGTGCATACACACCTTCACAATCAAATCAGTCTTTGCCTACTCATATATAGTAATGCATAAAACAATAGGTGGGGGGAAGGTTCTAGGGATTGCTCTGTTATGAGAGATAAATAGATGTGAATGACAATTGCAACACCATCAGTTGCTAAGATGACAGAAACACCAACTCCAAATACTTAGAAAAGAAAAAACTGTTCTTCATAGCTTTTACAGGAGCTGTCAAATTGACACTTATTTGCAAGAAAAATTGTTCACCATAAATAAAGTAACAGAAACATTTTGGAGACATAGGCAAAATAGGCCAACTCACAGAAAGCTACTGGTTTTGACAGGAGAACTCAACCATGCAGGAGAAACTGGGACTCAGAATGCTTTTGAGAAAAAGATAACCGTCAATGTATTTGCAAAAGATAGATGATTCAGCACAGGGAGAAACACTGTTTAAAGCTTGTTCAATAATGAATATGTTTACTTTGGTCTGAAATTTATTCATGATAGAAAACAAAATAAATTAAGATTTAAGTCAGATGTTTATACAAGTATGTATTTAATAGTTTTCTGTGATTTTTAGAAACCTTTCCATTTCTAAGCCCTCTCTCACCATCAGTAGAAGAAAAGTTTTCAACAGAGCAGAAAAGGGAATTTGCTTTGAAATCCTATCTTACAAAGGGGATTATGGTAAAGATGAATAAATCCCATGTGCAAGCTGAGGAAAAAAGGTTCATTGAATGAAGCTCAGTGTGGTGGATGTTTTCTGCCTCTATGTTCCTCACAGTCTTTTTCAGGTCACTTATTATGAACTGCAGTTTATGCAGTTAAAGGCTGCCTTTCAATCCCACTGCACACTCTGCTGAATTCATACAGCATTTAGAAATACAGATTCTTTAAAAGGTTTAGATTTTATAAATGTCTGTGACAATCTTATAATGATTTCAGGAAGACTGTGATGTGCATGTCTTTTTGTGATTTTTCCACATTAAAGAAGGTTAGTTGTTTGTTTGGGGTTTTTTTTTTGCCTGTACATTCATCCACAATTCTGCAGAGCACTCACGTGTGTTTGGCTTTAAGCCCCTGAACTGCAAGGAAGTCACTTGTAGACAAGCACCTTTTCAATTATACCTCACAGAGTGCAATGGGAACATCTCTGCCTTTACCTCACACTGTGCTGGGGAGTGTTACATGGGATGACTCCTGAACTTGAATGATCTGCCAGATTTAGCCTATGTGTTCTTCCCTGTACTTATTTTTATTTTAATCTTTGACATTGGAATGCACTTTTTTTTTTTCATGTGGTAAGTTGGCCGCATGTGCTTTATTACCTTTCCATTCCCTGTCATCTGCCTAACCTGATTTGCCCATACTTTTCATCCTTTTATATGTTGTGTTGATCAAGAGATAAGCAGTTTCAGTTCTTCAGCTATCATTGCTTTAGGAAGACTTGAGTAAGAACTGAAATTTTTGAAGCTAGTGGGCATTTTGTTTTCTTAAAACCAGATATATTTCAGCTGTGAGATTCATTCAATGCATAGCCTTAGAAAACACATAAATCTTTCATAAGTTTATGCTATTTTTAATACCCCAAATCTGTCATGTACATTGTTGACTCAAAACATGTAGCAAGTACCAAGTAATCAAAGACAATTTATGATTCTGATGTAGACTGTGAAGGGGATAGCTAAAAAGTGTATTTGAAAAGTTAGAATTTGGAGGTGGGGGAGAGGTTGGATGTGGTATGAAAGTTGTTCAGAAGCCAGGATGGGGAATTAAATGTTGAATCCACAAGAGACTCAAGAGGCTTCATTAAAATTTCTCAGTTTATATGAAGGAATGCAATTTCAAAGTAATTTCATTAATTCAGTGTAAAATGTTAAATTGAAAGCAATAATGCATTCCAAAAGGTTTTGTGTAAAATATATCAAATTGATGTATTGAATTTACATGAATTAAGAGAGAACACTGAAGGAAAATTGAAAGCATCAGCACTGTGCCCAATTAAATGAATATCTGTTACAGTAAATGTGTGTAATGTTTTATTATGTAAATATGAATTTAAATTTAAGATTAGTCCTTTCAGTGTGGCCATCTGCAGTAGGTACTTATCAAAAGTAAGCCAACAAAAGTAACCTGATGAAAATGGAGCATTAGCCTCTATAATAGATGATAATTCCCAGTAGGTATGCCCTGAATACTCAAGGGAAGATTATCTCATAGATTTTCTTTTCTTTTTAGCTTCCAGCTCGTAGTGCTGTCTAAGCATCATTAGATATATTTAATAATTTGTTATACCTCAATCCTTCAAGAAACAGTTTAGTTTTATCCATCAATTATTTAATCGTTACTGCTGCATTTTAAGAACTTCACGGATAGTTCACCATTATATAAAATGTTTAAAGAACACATTCACCAAGCAACAAATACCTTTTAATAAATTGTCTCTCTTAGATATTCCAGCATTATAATGATGTTCTTTTTATATTTCTTTTAAGCTAATTTTCACCTACATTTGTAAATTTTTGTTTTTCGTTTTTCAGAAACCCTTAACAATTAATGGAGGTTCTAGCTATGGCTTCAGGTTGAAAGCGAGACTGTAAAGAGGATTCACAGTGAAGATATCCAAAATCTAAGTGTTCAAAAGAGCTATACCTCAGGTTACCCCTTCCACCCACATTAAACAAATATTTTGTATACGTGGCTATATTTTTATTACTAGAATTTCATTACTATAGTATTAAATCCTTAATGAGCTACATTGTTTTAGATAATGCCACTAAGACAAGGCTACCTTAATCTCTGGTGCATTGCTCATTCAGCCTTGACAACACTTCAAGTGGTTGTTTCACATTCTATGTTTTAGGACAGACAGTGTGCAACTGTTGGTAGGAATCTGAGTGCTGGAGGTTGGGGCTCTGGATTTTGGTTGTTAAATATATAGTAATAGTAATATAGATCCCTGTTAATCTTGAACTTGGCTTTTATTGATTGTTAGGTAGACCTGACATTTAGTGAAATAAGTCTTGCTTGATGATTTTTAGCTAATAAATTGCTAACCACTTTTACAGTCAGCAGGGGAATCCCTCATTCTCTTAAATATCCAACTCTTTGGTGTAAGAGCCACATTTCTTAATAATTTGATTATACTCTAGGGCTGTGGAATTCCAATACTGACTGGGTTGAAGTCCTAATACTGTAATTACACATCATGAGGCATAATAAAAACATTAAAATGAAATTAATGTGGGAGAAAAATATCATAGTTCAAAACAACTTGTTATCACTAGCAATGACCTTCTCGGTAGATGAATTACTGGGGACATTAAAAGGTGGAAGTAACCATTGTCATCTTTGATAAGCAGTGTGCAGGCTGTAGAAATAAAGCTGTCATGAACTTCATATAGATTAGAATGCACCCACAGGATTATTGAATAGTGATCACTGACAGGAAGCTGACATTAGGGGATCTACTGCCTACCAGATTTGCTATTCAGTCCTTTTATTTTGTCAATCTGATAATGAAATATTTCTTGTCTTTGGAATATTCCTTTGCTTAAAGTGGGGTATAAAAAATTTCAGAAGTGGCATGTATCTCACATGAGTTGTTTCTGAAGTAAATTCTATATGTTTAAGATTTATGAGTGACTTAAGATATGAGCAGATAAAACAGATAATATTCCCAAAGTATGTGCTGTGGACATACAGTATTCTAACTTTTCTTAAGCAAGGGTTCATGCCTTCCTTTTTCTGAAGGGTGGTGCTAAATGAAGTCTAGTCTTCACAGTGATGATCAGAGAATTTAATACATTTATTTTTTGAGTTGGATTAGCTAAACTGCATTCAACTGTGGGTAGATTCTCATTCAAAATCAAAATAGTCTTTGTTTAGTGTAACCTATTTAACTTTCAAATTAAATTAAAGCAAATGGAATTAAAACTGCTTCAATTCAATGATGTATGTCTACACAAAGGTTCAGTATAATTTTACCGGTGTGCACTGGACTCACAGCTGAAATTCAGAATTAGTTTACCTTGAAGGCATGAGAATATAAGCATGAGTAGTTTGGGAAATTTCTGCTAGCTGATGATGTACACTGAACCTGCCCTCCTTAGATGTTCAAAGAACCTTTAGCTTCTTCAGTGAAACATGGACAAAAGCTACCTTTCCCTTTCTTTCCTTGTTCTGAGATCTCTCTAACAATCAAGGCACATCTCTGCAAAAAAAGAAAAATTCTAACTCAGATAAATCAGACTTAGTATACCCAAGTTTCTGTACTAAATTCCCTGGCATAACTTCTCTTAGCAGGCATATTTATTATATAAGTTTATTAAATCTATGCCTTTGTAAGAAAGGCAAGGTTGGTAAGGAAAGGGAGCATTCTATATTAGAGAAACTGGTACATATGGGAAAAAGAAAGGCAACAAAAAGTGAGAAAACTAGTTGTAAATTACCAATTCTGATGCTGAATGGAATGAGTTCCATGCTGCTTAAGAGCACTGTATGGTTTGTGTCACTTGGGCACTTTTGCAAAAAAACTGAAGATGTCTGTGGTACTTGTTTGAGCAAAGCCAAATTGCTATGGTTCTGCGTTCTGCCCATCACTAATTTATACTAATATTCTACATCGATTTAAGAGGAAAAGATGCGCCTGAAAAGTTACTTGTGTCCTTGAATGTAATTGACTGTGAGTGTTCCATAATTTACAGTAATATAAGATACTGTTGAAGTCTCTCAGGGTATTTTCTCACCAGCCAGTCAAGATTTTTTAACTCTGTGCTGCTTGGAATGATATCATTAATCTAACTAGGTGACTGCAATATGTTGGATAATCCTGTGTGATGAAGAGCTGCTGCAGTTCTTTGAGATGGGTAGCAAGAGCATTTTGTACAGGGTAATAGAGTGTCTGGAAAGGAGTAGTAATGATAGAGCTGAGAAGTAGCAGGTGTGAAAGATGGCTTTTTTAAAACACAGGCTTAGTCAGAGCTCTGCAGATGCAGTTGCCAATTCTTTTATGTTTCCTCATTAAAATCCTGTGATATGGTGAAGGATTCAGTATGGTTCTTGGGCCTTTACTGATACAGCAAAACAGAAACTTGTTGCCAGCTATCTGTATGCCTGGCATAGCATTTGCAAACTGAGAATATCCTACACAAAAAATGTGTGCCTTCAGTCCATCATTTTGTCCATGAAGGAAGGCAAAGACAATTGAGTCTGTATCAAGGAAACCTGTGTCTACTGTCACAGTTACCTGTTACAGGTATTACTGCCTGCACATAATTCCTTCCTATCGATAGGTGGGCTGATGTTGTAAATGTGTAGCATGTCCTTGTTTATATATAGGGAAAGCAAGAGTGGTAAAAATCCCAGTTAATCCCAGCGTATGAGAAATTGTTCTACTGAGACTACAAAACTGGCTTATCTCTGTGACCTCATTGGTCATAACAACTTTGATCTAAAGGCCTTGACCCTTTTGATTTCAGCAGGGAAAGCATATGAGCAGGGCCTGTCCATAAAGTTACAGGCTGCAGGATCAAAATTTCAGAGGCAAGATGAATATCTTTATCAAAGGGGGAAACCTCAATACATGAAAAGGAATTTTGCCAGGCTTTTATGAGGTACCGTTAATATGATTCCAAATGCCATATGAGCAGTATGTTGGAAACCACATTATTGCCATGTTTTGTTGATCTGGGATTGTTAACAATGTCCTATTCCGCATTATTTATTTCAGATCCCAAGACTAGCTCTGATGCTAATTTGCCAGATGTCAGGAGAGCATCAGAAAAAACAGACCTCAGTTTTAAAACAGAGATACTTTCTGAAACATTAGAAACTAACAAGCAATCAATATTGGTGCTTCCAGGAAGAATATCATGTGAGGTAAGGTTTTGGATGTGAAAATCTTTGTGATAACAATCAATGTTGTTCTCTTCCTTCTGCAATCTCATTCTTACTGTAACAGTTTTGAAAACAAATAGCAGATAAAGGGCCAAAATGAGAGTACATTGAGATTGCAGTGGGATTTATTTTGCCTTTGAGTCACATCCACACTGCAACCAAAATATTTACAAATAAAATAGTTCTGATACAACCTCTGTGGGGTTTTATGTCTGTTAGATTCATTTGGCAGCTTGGGCACAGATATTAGTGTCATGTGGGCCTTGTAGTTAGGGGAAGCATGTAGTTAGGCACTTCTTGGGAGATGTGGAGTGTCTTGGCAAGAATCCATGATGGGTATATGGGTACATGCATATGTGCCCATACCATAGGTTACACAAGTGCTTGCTTTTGTGAACATATACCTTGTCTGATTTGAAATGAAACCAGAAATATTTTTATATGCATATCTGCATGCATATCCAATGGACACAAATGTTCATGTGTTTGTTTTTATCAGGGTTGCTGTGAGAAAATAGGTAAAATGTAAACAGAGGAAGTACAATATCCAGCGCTCTATTCCTTTATAAAAATGAGTGGCCATGGTCAAATAAGGAGGTTGCAGTGTACATAGAATGTCATGTATTTTGCTTGTTGCCTATCTTTCAAAGATGACTTATGCATGTATCATGGTTTAGACCCAGCCGGTAACTCAGCACCATGCAGCCATTTGCTCACACATCCACCATTTTCCCCCATCCCCAGGGCAGGGTAGAGAGGAGAATCAAAAGCATGTAAACCCCACAGGTTCAAATAAGAACAATTTAGTAACTAAACCAAAGTAAAATATAGTGATAATAGAAAGAATACCAACAATAACAATAGTAATAAAAATTGGAAACAACAAGAGAAAAAAATGAAAGCTCAGAGAACACAAGTGATGTTCAGTACAGTTGCTCACCACCTGCTGACTGATACCCAGCCTGACTTGAGCAGTAATCTGCCCTTCTGGGTAACTCCTCCCCAGTTTATACACTGGATGTGATGTCCTGTGGTATGGAATATCGCTCAGGCTAGTCTGGTCAGGTGTCCTGATTCTCTTTCCTCTTGGTCTCTTGTGCCCCTCCTCACTGGCAGAGCATAAGAGACTGAAAAATACTTCATCAGGGTAAGCATTACTTAGCAACAACTAAAACATCTGTGTATTATCAGCATTGTTCTCAGACTGAAGCTGAAACACAGCACTGCACCAGCTACTAGGAAGAAAAAAAAAACTGCTACAGCTGAAACTGAGACAGCACATAATTTTATTGTTGAGATCAGTATAGCTCTAAAGGAGTAATATTCCCCCTGGTTCAGAAGGCAGTAGAGGGGTATCATCTCACATTACCTGCTGCTTCTGCCTTTACTGTCAGCTCACTGTAAGAGTGTGAGTGAGTATTTTAGGTTCCTCTTGTCAGGCTGAATGTCATTCTTGTAGACTATAAAGTAGAATGGCCTTAAAAAATGTAACAATTCACCTACATATTAATTTAAAATACTGTTTAAAACTACTGTTAGGTAATCTGAGTTTAAAATACTACATTAATTGTGCCATTTATATCAGTAAAATGATAAAGGAGAGCACTGAGATGGCATCGTGGTTTGGTATTATGATTTTTGTGTGTGAAGCTGTTGGTAAAGGACCTTTCCTTCCAACTTCTGTTTTCATTTACATTTTACACTTTCAGTATAATTTGCTTAAGGATTTATGGGAACATATTTTAATTTTATAGAACCCTGGTGAAATATTCATTTTGTTGAAAGATGAAATAGATGATGAAAATTTAGAAATTGAATTCATAGCAAATAATCAACGAATTAGGACACAGCCAGCCTCTTGGACTAAGAAGATCAAGTACATGAAAGCCTTAGGTAAGAAAAACATTTTTACCTTCAAAATAGGAAACTTTGGACTCCCTTCACTTTTTCTGATCAGTAATTTCATTTCTCACTACTTGTAGGTGTTTCCTGTACATGGGTTTTGCATACAGAACATTTATTAATAATGCAGAGGAGCAAGGTCTTGTGATTTATAGGAAATGAGGTTCTCATATTGTTTTTGTGTGGTTAAATGGCAGGTGGCAATCTTAAAATGTCATTGATTAGTCACAGAGTAACAGTCTTCAAAATCACCACCATAAAATGAAAAGCTAATATTATTTTCTTATTACTCTGTTACTAAAATGTTTCATTTCATATTTAATGCAGTAAATTTGGCTATATTCCTCTCAAATTCTTACTGATACAGGAAATAATTTATTTTCTTTGTTTATGATCATACCATTTCTCTGTATCACTCAGCTCTGATGGTTTTCCAAAGGCTCCAGCCATAACTAGTTGCCAACAGTTTCAGGTATTTAACAATAGGTTATCTTAGGAGATCTGTGCAGATTTAAGGGCCACACCTCTCCCCACTTGCTTGATGTGAGTTAAGAATTAAAGAATTTTTCAGTATTCAGAGTGTAGCTTGCTACTGTACTGCATGCTGTGAATTCCCAAAGGAACTGATAGAATATTTTGTTCTAAAGCCATTGCACTAGGATAGGAAGAAATATATACATATAGGCTAAAGTTTTCAACAGTTGCTTCTTGGAGCTACATTTGGGTAATTCTGTGGCCTGATTTTTATCCTGAATACTGTTCTGAGATGATGGTTGCATATGGCCTGAGAGTTCTTTATCACTGTGGAGGTGCAGAGAGTTTGTTTTTAGAGACCTGATTGGGAAGTACATGACCAGCTGGAAACTTCCATCTGTAACTGGATTTCAGAGAAGGAAAGCTGAAGTTCTCATTCACAGATCTTGAAAGATTCTTCCAGAACCTGTGGCAACAATGTTGATCACAGAAAGGCTTCTGTAGTGGATGAAAAAATAAAATATGAACAATAAATGAAATATTCTGAAAAATTTGGCAGAGAGCTGCAGACCAAGTTTAATTTTGTTTCTTTTATCATTTGTATTTAATTGTTCTCTCTGAAGGCTTTTTTCTATTTCAAAATCTGGGAAAGTTGGAAGATTGGAGTACCCTTTTTCATAATGATCCAGATGATCTCATGTCAGAAATAAAAAAGGGGGGGGCGGGAGTCAGTTTCCATTGAAGTGATTTAAGGTGATGTTCTGTTCATTTAGTTTCTTTGGCACTATTACTCTTCTTCATTTTCAGGGTTGCCCGTTTTTGTGTAGTTTGTGGGCAGAGTTAAAATTTTAAGAAAATCAGGTTAGTGTTGGCATGGTACAGCAGGATGCCTGGCACAATGAATACTAATGAATTCTAAATGTGCTCCTAAAGAGGGCTCATGCTGCATACACAGAGCAAGCCATACTTAAGTAACAGACTGTAGAAATGCTACTTTCTTTTGCTTTCACTAGGTAAACAACTGGAATGAAAGTAATTATACTGCAATTTCTGCAGCCTAGTTCAAATTCAATTTTGAGAACCTTGCCTGCAATTAGGAAGAAAGTTCCAAAGGATGAATAGCAATTTCACTATTTGTAATAAATGAACTTTTCCTTATTCTGTAGGCATAAGGGAGCTGATTATAGGTCATCAGCCTATCAAAGGGAAGTTGAAAATTTGAAGCACACTGTTTTCATCTCCTTTCTAACATGAAGTAATGCGGTAGCTTTGTTTTATACAGATTTACAGATACATATTTTCTTTTGTCAGCTTTTTAATGTTAGACTGAAAGACCCGGATAAAAAATTTGACTACACTGTGAAACGTAAATCCAGTTCATTGGCTCTGTGCATTTTCTGTGAGATTTTCCTAGTTTTTACCCATTCACTGCACCCTCTGGTATGGGCCCGTTAATATATTTAAAGATACTGTTCTGATTGTGTTTTAAAAGATTTTCCTGCTGGCCCTGTTTATGTAAATGTGTATTGTGGAGGAGTTGTGAAGACCACAGCACAGATCGAGTACTATAGTACACTAAAGGAGATTGAGCACATTTTTAAGAAAGTGGCTGACCCAATCACTTTCACTTGTCAGGTAAGTTTACTTCTGCATTTTTAATTTAAAAAAAATAAAATTAAAAAAAAAAGGAAGAACACAAGTGCATATACGAGCTAAGATATAATACACAATCTTTTGATTGCACTGTAATGGGTAATGGCTCCATAACAGGCTTATGATTACAGAAGTGTGTCTTTGAGATGTCTAGCTCTAAAACAAGTCAGGCAAGTGAAAACAAATTTTATGTCTTTTTTGGTTTTGTTTAGAGAGCAATATAAACTTTGTGCTCTATATGCCCAGTTAACAGCATCCTGCATTACAGAGAATGAAAATAACAAACAACAATGATGTCCCTCTCCACTGAAAGTGTTCTTTCTAGTATGTTCTGAAACCAGTAGAAGCAAGTAATCTTAAATCACATTGTACTCAGAGGGTTATTACTCATTCACGAGCAAATGGGATTTTTCTGGCATCACTTGTATGGAAGACAGTAGGTTGCTATTCATACAGAGTCCATTTATAGCTGCTGAATTATCATTCATGTGGTTTGCTGGTTGCCATGCAGATTCTTTGCATATATTTAGAAATTTCAGGTTTTGAGCTGAGTGCTTTGCAATATGTCCTTTGCCAATGGCTTATACAAAATAATAAGAAAAGAAAGCATCTATTAAGAAAGGGCAGAAGCTCAAGTATCATTTTTTGAATGGTGGGTAGCCCAAGCAAACTTGTCATGATGTCTATTGTAATTGCAAAGCCAGAACAAAAATAATAGTCTGTGTTTCCAATGCAGACAGTCTCATTTTCCTGTGACAAATCTACCTTATCTACCACCTAAGGCATTACACTCATAACAAAAGTATTAATAAAAAATGATGTATTGCATTATTAGTGTTCTATTAAGGATGGGGGTAGATTCCTTCCAAGTACAAGTCACTTTGGTTCCAAGCAAAGCCAAGAAAAATAGTGCAACTCTTAAAATTACAAGTGCATTCTTAAAATCTTCATGGTAACCATCACTCTTTAGCCTGTATTTTGAAAGACATGGAAGTAAGTTTCTAACAGGTTTCATCTACAATTTTATGCATAAGAGATGTGTCATAATGACTAAAAAATTGTAGCTACAGTGGTAACCTAGATACCTACAACACACCTGGTATTTCCACTAGAGATTTGTTTGTGTTATTCAGGAGTTTGACCCTTCACTTAACCAGCATGACTAATACTTAGTAAGACACTTGCAATTCAAATTATATTCAAATGCAAAAAATATTCTATGCAGAGCAGTAGTGCACACCAGGAAATACGACTGTGTTATTATGACTATCAGGCATGTTTCATGATTTCTCATCTGGATAATAAGCAAGGGTTTAAATGAGGTGATCATGTTTGCCTGTTCTTAATTCTATTGTTTTGGCAACTGGAAGATTAATGCTGAGAAAATCTTTACAGTCAGGTAAGTTGTACAATCCACACAGTATCTTGGCTGCTCTGTGAGTACAGGATTACTAATGGTAATCTTTTTGTAAGTGTACATATGTGCTGGAAGATTTGTCATCATACTTAATTGTACCTACTGGGCCATGGAGTGAGATACGCTAACTAGCTAGGTCGCTAAACCTGCCACAAACTTTTAAAATACTTCCAGCTCTCATGTAAACCTGATTTAATGGCAATAAGATACATTATAAAGATCCAATTGAGAGAGCATGATGTAACTTAATCTTTAAAAATATGTTCACACAAGGAAAAACAAAACAGATTTGCTAATAATTAAAATTCCCATCAAGTAGCAGTAGTAACTGTTATTTAACCAGGATAATTAAAACCTTTGAGACTATCAGCTTATTTGCAAAAGTATCCTGGGGCAACAGTCGTTTATCTATGGATAACAATCAAACAACCAAACACAATGGAAAACAAAACAGAAATAAAATAGAAAACCTCACACCAATTATTGATCAAAGCAATATCACTCTGTAGTTCAAAGAGAAGTTCAAGACTTTCAAAAATGCTTGCAATCTGAGAAGTATCTCCTCATTAAAATTCTGTGAAGAAAGCAAGTTGCTACAGTCATGTATACCACTGTGCTTTGGTAAAATGCTTTCACTGTACTGTATCCTGTGTTGCCAGCTCTTCCAGTTACTTTGAGATGCTGCCATCATTGAGATTCTTGTCCCCTTCTTCACTTTGTCCCCCAGTAAAGCCAAACACATAAACTCCAACAAATAGGCTTACACCTATCCATTCTTTTTACTGATGATCAGGTCAGTTTGTGTATCTTAGTTTGAGACCAACAAAGAAAGGTACTGCTGCACTTAAAATTTGTCTCTTTAGAGAGCAACATATTAACACTGTAGAGATTAACACTAGCCATATTTTAGATTAAACATATTCTAAGGGTTTTTTTTTCCAATCCATATCTGGTAGATTGTAATTTTCTGTGTTCCAAATTTCTCAAAATTTATAAAGCTTTTACCAACATTAGTAAGACAGCGACTGTAGTGATAGGACAAGGGGTAAGGAGTTGAAACTTAAACAGCAGAGGTTTAGACTGGATGTAAGGAAGAAATTCTTTACTGTTAGGGTGATGAGGTACTGGAATGGGTTGCCCAGGGAGGTGGTGAATGCACCATCACTGGCAGTGTTCAAGACCAGGTTGGATGAAGCCTTGGGTGATATGGTTTAGTGTGAGGTTTCCCTGCCTACGCAGGGGGGTTGGAACTAGATGATCTTAAGGTCTTTTCCAACCCTAACTATTCTATGATTCTATGAACCAGTGAAATAAATATTTAAATTTTATGGAAATAAATATTGTAAAAAATGAAATAAATTTCTTTGCATACGTTTTGAAAGAAAAAAATACTTGAAATTTTATAGTAAAGTAGGAAGAGTTGGGATTATAACAGCTGAATCATAATGCTGAACTTCCTTGCTATCAGAATATATGAGGGTAGGCATTGGCTGAAGGCTGTGAATTTTCTTGTTCTCTCTCTTCATAAAATTTTGCATTTAAAAAAAACCCTTCTCTTAGGGAGTTTCTGTACTTACAGTAACCCAGCATCCAGCCTGATTTTAAGGTTCCTATAATTCATAAATAAACTTTTTCATATTTCACATTTTACTTTTCACCAACTTCTCATTTCAACATTCTCCTGGATTTACATGCTGTATTGATTTTTCTCTCAGACTTTATCAAATGCAACTATTGATTCAATTATTTAGTGTTTGGGTTTTCAGGTACAGGTTTCTTAGTTTCTAAAAACAAAATTGAAGCTAAGGTCATTCTTATTACTGAAATTGATAGCTTTATGTTAGTTTGAGTGATTCAGAAGATCTGGAGAGACTCAGGGAGTCTTAATGAGAGACTTTGGTTGAATAATACTCCTATGATTCTGCAAGACTTGATACCTTAAAGGACTTTTTTATTATATTCATCAAACAGGATTCCAATTATAGTGGATACTGAAAATGAAGAATAAAAATAAACTGCAGCCTTTTCTACAAAAACTTCTAAGAAATGGCTATATGACTTACATGGTGATAATATAATATACACCTTTACCTGATCCCCAGAGATATTTCCTTTGAAACAGCTTTTTAATATCCCAATCCTCTAAGGCATGTCAGCAGCTGTTATTTTAAAATGTTTCTTTTATTTCTTCTAAGTATGAAGTCTCTCCATATTCTATCACTGGCTAAAATTGTCAGAAATGCCTAAGTGATTTTTAAGCCTTGCCCATTCTTTTTGGTAGAAATCTAGATAGTGAAGTGTGTACAAAGTAGTGTCTGATATATAAAAACTACTGAAGAAGTTCATCTTTATCTAAATTTAACCTTGTTAGTATTGCTAAAGCCATGGAGAAGTATATTAATTTACTGGCTGTGTTTCAGTGGTGGATATTTTCAGGGCTTTGTCAGCAGTTATTAAAGAACGTAGATAATTTTCTTCACAAAAGTAGCAAAATACGTACTTGGTCTTGTCCTTTTCAAGGATGGTTTTGCAAACTCAGGTGTGATGGGGCTTCTCCATTGTTTGCAGCTGTGTCTTGTTGCTTTGAAAAGGGGGAGGGAGTGGAGAGAGTGCCTACACCTGGGGAGGTGGTGCTGAACAAGGACAAGCTGCTGGTGTCAAGATTTGGGATAGGTAGTAACTCTTGCAGAAGGACTATAATGAAAGCATGGAGCAGAGAGAAGCTGGTTGTGTTTCAGAGAGTGTGAGAAGAATTGCCTACAGACCCGCTAACTTAATTATGTGTGGCTCCTTAAAAGAAGAACTTGCCTGTAAGTAAGTGGGGTGAGTGTAGTGCTTTTGCTTTTCTGCCATGTTTTAAATCTTTACTCAGATTAAAATGTGGGATTTTTTAAGCTCATGCATGGCTCAGTGTTCTCTTGCTATGTACTTTAAAAACAGTTCTACTTCTGTTGGCTTTGATGAAGCTTCAGCCTGAATTTTAGGTATGTAGTGTTGGGGGGATTTATTGGGAAGATTTCATGGGCCTATAAAGACCTGTGTAGGGTACACATTGAAATATGTAAATGAGCATGCTTAGAGTCTGTGAGTGCTCTGGAGCTGGACTAGGCAGTAAAGTAAAAGTCTCTAAATTGCACTCCTTCTTAGTGTAGGTGACCTATATGTCGGTATAGAGCTAGATAGTGCAGTGTGGTCCTATTGCTGTTCTGTTTTCACTGATATTTCAGCTGTTATTTTCATGTAAGTACTGGAATAAGCTTTCCTGTATGTGTGGTAAGACGTTAGCGTAGACTTTATTTTTTAAATATCTCTGTTGTAAAGTAGCAAAACAAAGCTACTCATTATCCTTTAGTTAACAAGGTAGCTTGTTAAATCACTGCTAGAGCCTTCAGCTTCTAGATCCCTGGAGTAAGAGAAAAAAAAATGAGGTGGAAAACTTGAAGCAAATTGCACTGATGGCTGTATAAGAGGTGTATTGTGCCTGACTTTGAAATCATGGAAGTGGGTAGGCTGGTCACTGGAAGGCAGGCATGTTAAAGCAGGAGAAATTGAGCTTCAATTTAATCTGCTCCCTTTGGGAGATCAGGAAAGTCTAGTCTCTATCTCAACATCTTGTAAAACTCAGCCTGATGTGGTGAAGTTATGCAAATATTTACCTTGTAAAAACTTTGCCACAAGCTCTTGAAGTCATGTGCTGCTCTTATTTCAAGGAATTGCTCCCTTTCTGATTGTGAAACATTGTTTTATCCCATGTAAATTTGTTTGCTTGAGTGCAAGGAGCTATAAGTTCTTAAGGTGTTCCTCCCTGGATTTCTGACTGAGTAAAAAGAGAGAAGGAGGGTTTTCTGTCTCTGCTTGTATTAAAAAGCAGAGGAGCTTTGCAGGCAAGGTTACTCTGAGTGCTTGCTGAAAAGAGACTGAGAGTTGTTTACTTAACTTTAAAATACAAGACAATCTGAAATGGATTCTCTTTGAAGTTGCTCTTTGGGCATTTAAGTACAAATGATAGGAGGCAGGTGTTGCTCTTTGTTCATTTCCTTTAGAAAAGAGAGGACTAATAGGTAGAAAAATGTATAAGGGGTTGTCACCACCATTTCAAATGGAAATTAAAAATATTTCTTCAGGTTTATTTTCCCTAAAAGCCCACCTATATGTTCTCTATACTGTTCAATTTCTGCTATGGAGTTGCTTCAGTGAATACCAGTTCTTCAGTGGGATTCAGGCTCGCAGGTTTTGAGTCTCTTTCTTCATGGCACACTATCTGCATATGCAGTCATCTGAGCTAGTTCCTATGTTACTACTTATTTTGTCTTACTCTAGATTGAACTCTTTTAAGGTAGTACCAATGATGATACCATATCTAAGAAGACCCTCTTGGAATAAGAGAGAATGATGTTTGCTAAAATAAAATTTGATGTTATTGCTCTTAACTTTTAAACATAATGTAGTTATTAAGTAGATGGTGGAGGGTGTTATAGGTGTTTTGGAGACTTTGCATGTCTTTCTCAGTTCGCACTGTATTTTATTCAGTTTATATCTTTATTCTCAAAGGTAGAGACTTTGTTATGTGGGTTTGGTTTTGTTTTTTGTTTTGGGGGTGTTTTTTTTAAATGCTGATTGCTTTGGTTATTGAGAACTAAATTGTGTACTCATTCTTGAAAAACAAATACAGGGGATATAATGTGACAGTAGAGAAAGGATGAATTATAGAAAGAAATAGGTTACAAGTTCCTAAATATAATCACTTCCGTGTTTCGTAATCAATATTGGGAGGGCTAGTATTAATTATGGAAAAAGCAAAAAATCATATTTTATTAATAGTAGCTCCCTACCTGCATGAACTTGTCTTCATGTTTGAGAAGTTCTCGACAACTGTAAAAAGGGAAATATAACCCCCATTTTCAAGAAGGGGAAAATGGATGACACAGGGAATTACAGACCAGTCAGTCTCACCTCTGTGCCTGGCAAAATCTTGGAACAGATTCTCCTGGAAGGCATGCTAGGGCACATGAAAAACAACAAGGTTCTTGGTGACAGCCAGCATGGCTTCACTAAGGGGAAATCCTGCCTGACACTTTTGGTGGCCTTCTATGATGGGGCTACGGAACTGATGGACAGGGGCAAAGCAGCTGATGTCATCTACCTGTAAGCATTTGACACTGTTCTGCACAACATCCTTGTCTCTAAATTGGAGAGACACCAATTTGATGGATGGACCACTCGGTGGATAAAGAACTGGCTGGATGGCGGCATGTAAAGAGTTATGGTCAATGGGTCAATGCCCAGCTGGAGACCAGTAATGGGTGGTGTCCCTCAGAGATGGGTGTTGGGACCGGTCTTGTTCAACACCTTTGTTGGTGACATGGACAGTGGGATTGAGTGCACCCTCAGCAAGTTTGCCGATGACACCAAGCTGTGTGGTTCCGTTGATATGCTGGAGGGAAGGAATGCCATCCAGAGGGACCTTGACACACTTGTGAGGTGGGCTGATGCCAACCATATGAAGTTTAACAATGACAAGTGCAGGTCCTACACCTGGGTCAGAGCAATCCCAGGCACAGCTACAGGTTGGGCAGAGAAGAGATTCAAAGCAGCCCTGCGGAGAAGGACTTGGGGGTGTTGGTTGATGAGAAACTGAACATGAGCCGGCTTCAGTGTGTACTTACAGCCCAGAAAGCCAACCGTATCCTGGGCTGCATCAAGAGGAGCATGACCAGCAGGTCGAAGGAGGTGATCCTGCCCCTCTACTCTGCTCTCGTGAGACCTCACCTGGAGCATTGTGTTCAGTTCTGGTGTCCTCAACATAAAAAGGACATGGAACTGTTGGAACAAGTCCGGAGGAGGGCCACGAGGATGATCAGGGGACTGGAGCACCTCCTGTATGAAGACAGGCTGAGAAAGTTGAGGCTGTTCAGCCTGGAGAAGAGAAGGCTGCGTGGAGACCTCATAGCAGCCTTCCAGTATCTGAAGAGGGCCTACAGAGATGCTGGTGAGCGACTCTTTATTAGGGACTGTAGTGACAGGACAAGGGGTAATGGGTTAAATTTTACACAGGGGAAGTTTAGATTGGCTATAAGGAAGAAATCCTTTACTGTAAGGGTGGTGAGGCACTGGAATGGGTTGCCCAGGGAGGTTGTGAATGCTCCATCCCTGGCAGTGTTCAAGGCCAGGTTGGATGAAGCCTTGGGTGATATGGTTTAGTGTGAGGTGTCCCTGCCCATGGCAGGGGGGTTGGAACTATATGATCTTAAGGTCCTTTCCAACCCTAAGTATTCTATGATTGTATGAGTTTAATTTTTGGCAGGACTCAGATGAAAGTTATAGCCTACCTGTGTACTCAACATTTTCTGATCACATCACACTTATTTTCTTACTTCTAACAGTCTTGGGGATTAAACTTCATGTTGCATCAGTAGGACCCCTCTGTTCTTTTTTCCTCAGCATGTCAGTTATGGAGTTCCCAAGGTTTATATTCTAATTGTGTCTGTAGATACTCCCGGAATTTTCTTGGCCAGAAATAGTTCAGGTATGGGAAGGCAAACTTTAATGTAGGACTGCTGACATCTGAGCTGAGTAAACCAGTTCCTCCTGAGCACTTCTCTGCTGTGCTCAGTGCAGCACAGACTGGACTAGTGGCATAGTACTCAAGGCAAAATACTCTTACTGTTAAAATCTCTGAAGCTGTGCTTCTCTTGTCACACCAAGCAAAGCTTGGCTACTTTGAGTCATTAGCCTTCTTGATCTTGGCCTTCTGTCCAGAAAGAGGCAATCAAAAAAAGGTCTCATTGCAGTCAGTGAGGATTTCCCTTGTCTAAAGACTGTATTTAGGAGAAAAGCTCATCTAAGTGAGTGCTATCACTTGCTTAATCTGTCAACGACGTTATGACTAGGCTGATGGAACTGAAGCTGTTTCCTACTGGGCAGTGTATGCAGTCTTAATGTAACAGAGCTATTGTAGGCTTTGTGCTCATCCTGAATTACTGCTGTACTAAGACCTTGGGTTTATTGGCACCTTGCAACTATTAGAACAGCTCCTGTTTGCACTTCATTGTTGTAGCTAAATAGAGTTGATAAACACAAATCTTCCCGTCCTTTCCCTTCATTCAGAAGTTCTTAGTTATGGCTGAACTTCAGAAGTTGTTACACCTGGTTTTCTTTAGTTGGATTGTGTTATCGTGATGCTTCTATGTTAGAGTATGTCTTCTGTAGCTTTCAAAACCTATTCTGTTCTTACTAAAAGTGAGTTTGTAATAATAATTGATTTGAGTAATTTTATTCACTAATGCTCTGAGCATGAAGTTAAAAATACATAGGTAGCTATTTTTCTTTTTCTTTTTTTTTTTAACAGGCTTTTAAGTTTTCTTCTATGGAGAAGCTGGAAGATGCTTTGACTTTTTTATTGAAAAGCAAAATGTCTACTTATGAATTCAGCCCATTCCAAAGTGAAGAGCACCATAAACAAGCTAGTGAGTCATTTCTTGTATGCATTGATTTGTATTACTGATGCTATGATTATTATTTATGAATGTTAATAAGACAATTTATTTAAAGCCACTAATAAAGACAACATAACCAGGAAAAATGGGGAAAAAATTCTGTGAATCATTTCTTCGTGACTCAGCAGTATGTATTTAAACTAGTCTGGATGTTTGAGCTTTGGATTAACTGCAAATTGACAGCTTTACAACTGAACAAATGTGTACTTATGGAGAAAATGGGCAATAAAAGACATGAGGACACATAAGGACATAAAAGACATGTACGTCATATATATATATATTTTTCTCTAGTAATTGGACTCCCACAATAAAATTTGAACTTGGCTTTCTCAAAGTTTGGTGACAAAAAGATAATCAGGAAGATTTCTCTTATCTGAAGAGAATAGGTGGCTTTTGAGCTTACAACAACAGTAAAATTCTCCATTCACTTTAATATCTAGGTGCTTAATAGTTTTCATTACTTCTGGGCAACAGAAAATTTTATTATTTAAAAAAAAAAAAAAAGGAAGGCATCCCAGTGTGTTAAAATAGGCTTTGTCTCTAAAGTAGAGACTACAAGCACAATTTGGTAGTGTATCAACAGATGCTACTGTTAGTACCATTTGAAGGGTCCTGGTTGAATTCATTAACCACTTACTAAGGATTCAGATTGGTCTGCAATAAACCAAGAGTGTGATCATTTAGCTTGTGTTTTGAAAGCATTGTTATAATGCTATTTTAGGTGTGTGTTAGACCTTAGCCTTTTTAAGAAACTTTTAGGGAAAAAAACAAAAGCCAAGAAAATACTTAAAAAGGATATGTTTGAGTTGCCTGACTTCTGTTTTTGTGTGCCTGGCTTTGCAAGAAAATAAGCTCACTACAATCATGTAAAACGTAACACATCCCATAATCAAATATAGTAAGTGGCCAGTATCATGCTTCCTTTCTTTTTCAGTGAGGTTTCTTTGAGAATGGAATTCACTACCACCACCCCCTTATTAAATAAACACTTGTATTTTAAAAATTATCTTAAATGTGAGTCTAGGTCAAATAGTCTGCTAAGTGAGATACATGGATGTTTTTCTGTGCAAGACTTGCAGGATGAGGGTGTATAGGATGCATTGAAGAGTCATTCCCAATGTGAAATGTTAGTTCTTATGAACAGAAGATTTTCTACTTCTGTGTAACCAGTTAGATCGGGGCACATTTGTGAATATTGAAAATAATGCTTACCAACCTGCAATTCCTCTTGAAAAGGCCTGTGCCGTTCAAGAGCGAGTTGACTGTTTGTGAGCTTGAGACAAATAGTGACCTTCTTAAAACGAACTGATGTGATGTGAAGCACAACAAGAAAGTTCAAAGTTAGATGCCTAGGTTCTTTGTGATAGAAAGATGTGATTGCAGAGCAGGAAGCTCTCAAATGTATGAAAACTAAGCTCTGATTCCCCTTCTCCCTAAGGGTATGTAAATCCACGTTTTTGACTCCCTATAAGAGCATCCCATCTCAGGCCTAGTAAAGGATTAGTATCCTTTTGTATCCTAACCATTTTTGTATCATTTTATTCCAAGCACCAGCTTTTCTTCCAAAGAGAAAATGTTAAATAATAAAAACTAATTAAGTACTTCTGGGAAGGAACTTTAGTTAACAGACAAAAAGTTCTTTGTCACTGAGTTGAGTTATTCCTGTATCTCTGAGCAGGCAGATGAATCAGCCCTAATTTCATACTTCCTGTATGTGTTGAATTTCCCTAGTGGGATGTCTTCAAAAGATAGCATGGATCACAAGTATGTGTTCTGGAAATTTGAATCTCTTGCCATCTAAGCAAGGAGAATTGTTTGAGCTGCACATCAGACTTTGTGATGTTCTTTCAATATGAAAACCTAGGGCTGTAGCCCCCTAAGCATTTCAAGATGTGTGTAATATTCTTTCTTTATGGGATCTCACTTGTTGGACTATATGCAGGAAGGAAATTGCATCTCTGCCTAAATAAAGACAATGATGATACTTTATCTTGTTGTTTGTCCTCCTCTTAAGTTTGTCAGTATTACTCAAAAGATACTGACTTGCAAAAGGCGGCAATTGGAAATGGTAAAAGTAGACATGATTTCCAGTGATAGGCATTGGAAGGTATTTTGCCATACATAAGAAGCTTCAGTTGCTTGCTTTTGGTGATGTATCCTACTATAATAGAGTAGTAATGAAAAAGTACCTCAGTAATCTCTAACAGAAAAATATCATTGGAACTGCTGTATATATAAAATGCACACTTCAGTCCTGAACTGTGCCTTTTTTTGTTTTAATTGGTTTGTTTGTTTTTGTTGTTGTTGTACAATATGTTCTCTGTAGTTCTAAAGAACACAAAACTATCTGAACGTTGTCAAAATATATTTATGATTATGCATGGGTATTGCTTGAGTAACAGTATAGGAGAATTAAGATAAAGACTTCTATTTATCTTATTAAGGGAAAAAGTGTTTTAGTAATGAGTGATATTTAACGAGATTATTCTGCAGTCTCTGAGGGGAAATACTAGAAGCCCAATCAGATGAGAAAGCTAAAGTCAGACTGAACAGAAGCCACTGGAAAAACATTGTGTTCAACAACAATGTTATCTGAATGACAGAGCCAAGGCATGTTTGAGATTTTTAGTTGTGGAATTCTCCATCTCTTCTGGAAGTATGTAACCAAAGCTGGAGGTACTGTCCTGGATATGTTACATTCTTCACCAAACTGATTTCAGGGTACCTTGCCGTATATTATGCCTTTATATTCTGTCAATAGAATCTAGTCAGAATGCACTAAAAATACAAACTTAGGTTTCAAAACTTTTCTTGACTTTAGGAAGCTCTGTTTCTGTTTTTGACTCCTCATGTTTGGGAATTATTTGTGCATTGATTCGTGTTCAAGAGATGAGTAGTTTACTTGAGAAAAACACCTTTCTTTTTTCCACTTTAATGTAATTTGCCTTTTTTACAAGTTATCTGTTACTGTTTCTCTGATTAAACTCAAACAGGCTTATGATACATCCTGAATTTGTTCTTTGTAGAAAATACTGCTTTTTGTCACCTAACACTGCTAGCAACATAAAAAGACCTATTCTGATTCCTGCAATTCTTTATTTCAAGCTGAAGCATCTATCCCAAAAGAGAAACGACTTGGGTTTTCAGCTGCTAGTGAAACAATAGGAGAAAAGACAGACTGGGGGAGAAGAAACAGATGGGGATTTAAGCATTTTTTTGGCTTGATTGATATTGGCACTGTAGAAATAATTTTAACTGTCTATTTAAGTTGCTTAAAAAAAAAAGTCCTGTATCAATAATTTGGGAAATAAAAGAAGAATATCTTCAAGATCTGCAGAAATATCACTGTAGGCTGCTCTGTTTGCTTACTGCAGTTTTATGAAAATTCCCACAGGCTAAGACAGTCCTACAATACAGTAATATTAGATTTTATGCTCTGTTTTATAGCTGAAGTGTTCCAGAATGCTCTGCAGAGAAGAGCAGAGAAGGAATTAAGACAGGACAAAACAGCAATTCCCTCTTAACCTTTTCTATGTCAACTAAAACTTTAATTAAAAGCAAGCACTGGCCTTAAAGTTAGTTGAAAGTTGAAGCTGCCTTAATGCTCTTAAAAATTTGCAAATATGCCACTTGGGTACTTTCTCCTTAACCTTTCCTTCCTGCTTATGATCACCAGCTAACTAGTTCTTAGTGTAGGTGCCAAACAGCAGCTTTTCTGTTTAATGTTCTTCATTAAAAGACTGCTACTGAGCAAAAGCTGTTGACTTCTAGTTACCCTAATAACTGCTACTTTTGTACAGTTCTATGTATTTAGCTGAAATATGTCAGTTGTTGCAGTTTCCCAGCTGATAAAAGTTCCAGCAATTTTCCACAATTCAGTGTGACAAACTTGTGAGCTCAAGGATGGTATTTTCTGCCTGAAGCATGTGTGCTTTCAAATAATTACAGACTCTTCCTAATGTGTATAATACAAAACTTCAGTTAAAGCAGTTAAACACAGTATGGTGGAAATTTCTTTAAGGTAGAACATGTAATTTGTCTTAAGAGTTCACTGAATTTTGTAAATCAGCAATTAAGTGAACAATTATATTTAAAAAAAAATCCCACACAAATAGATCTTGCAGTGGGTTGTTCTTGCTTGGTTATTTTAGCTGTTACCTTTAGTTGTCATTGATTTTTGCTGTAGAACCTGGAGGAAAGAGGTAACTTCTTTACCTTTGTCAGGTGATTTGGGAGGGATTTAAGTAGTTAATGGTGCTTCTTTTCAGGATGAGGGCAAAAAGAAAGATCAGGAGGCTTCCATTGTCATCTTTGAGGTCATTAACCTTACTATATTAATTAATTAAATATGTATTTAGGGGCGGAATTTCTGAGAGGCCAGTGCCAGCCTCATGAAGCTCAACAAAGCCAAATGCAAGGTCCTACACCTGGGTTGGGCAATTGTAGGTACAGCTACAGGTTGCATGGAGAAGAGATTCAGAGCAGCCCTGTGGAGAAGGACTTGGGGCTGTTGGTCGATGAGAAACTGAACATGAGCCAGCTTCAGTGTGCACTCACAGCCCAGAAAGCCAACCGTATCCTGGGCTGCATCAAGAGGAGCGTGACCAGCAGGTCAAAGGAGGTGATCCTGCTCCTCTACTCTGCTCTTGTGAGACCTCACCTGGAGTACTGTGTGCAGTTCTGGTGTCCTCAACATAAAAAGGACATGGAACTGTTAGAACAAGTCCAGAGGAGGGCCATGAGGATGATTAGGGGACTGGAGCACCTCCCATATGAAGACAGGCTGAGAAAGTTGGGGCTGTTCAGCCTGGAGAAGAGAAGGCTGCGTGCAGACCTCATAGCAGCCTTCCAGTATCTGAAGGGGGCCTACAAGGATGCTGGGGAGGGACTCTTTATCAGGGACTGTAGTGATAGGATGAAGGGTAATGGGTTCAAACTTCCATAGAGGAAGTTCAGGTTAGATATAAGGAAGAAGTTCTTTACTGTGAGGATAGTGAGGCACTGGCACAGGCTGCCCAAAGAAATGATAAATGCTCCATCCCTGGCAGTGTTCAAGGTCATGTTGGATGGGGCCTTGGGTGCTGTTGTCTAGTGTGAGTTGTCCCTGCCCAGGATTGAAACTAAATTATCTTAAAGTCCTTTCCTACCCCATCCATTTTGTTATTCTAGGATTTCTAAGATGTGGAGAGCCTTGCTTTCTGAGAGTAAGCCTGATGGTGCTGTAATGACTGAAGGTGACATGAGGTTAGTGCCTGCGGATACAGAGCTTGCTTATTTTCTGTATTATCAGTATGGCACCATATGTTGATAGGTGGAAAAGTTGTAGGTACAAGGTATTTAGTGTGTGGAGGGGCAAATTGACATGTCAAGGGCCTCTTAATCCAAGCTGGTGGTCTACATAACTAAAGCAAAAAGTACACATCTCCCCTGAGCCTGAAGAGGTTCTATGATCCAAAAATGTTGTGATAATTAAATGAAATGGAATTTTGAAATGCAGGACCAGTAGGCAAAGCCACATACCTGCTTTCCCCATGAGTTTCTGGTGTTTATGTCTCCTTCCATCTACACCACAGAGTATATATGGGCTATCTGGGAATAGCTGGTACAATTTTATGTCTGAAACTGTTCATGGCTGGAGTGCAGAAACAGCAGTCATCATGGCTGCAAGCTTTATCTTCCTACACTATTCATTGCTGAATTTCTTCACCCTGCAGGAGCAACTGGATTGATCACATGCCTAGCATTAATTCAGTGAGGGAAGGGGGAAAAAAGTCTGAACTGAGCTTTCTCAGCTTCTAATCCCAATCTTGTTAGCACCTAACCTAGGCTTGAGGTGGAATGTTATCATGCTCAAAAGAAAGCAGCTGAAGTCAGAAGTGCTAGGAATAGTATGATGATGTGGTTTGTCAGTGTTTGCATTCCTTAAAGGAAGAGTCTCCCTAGGTGGTCTCTTGAGTTGGAAGCCTGTATTTCTTGTCAATAGAGACGAGTTTTTAGTTGCTCATTTGGGAGTGGGGACAGATTGTTCGTTTATGTGGTAGGATTTGTGTGACAGGAGTCAGTTGTTTTCAGACAGCTCTTTGCTCCTAATACATCTGTACAGTAGGAAGCCCCAGAAGCCATGTGTGTGCTTGTCTGATGTGTTTTGTAGAAGCTGCCCATAACCACCTTGCTGTTTTAGGCCTGTGTAGTTCACATTTCTTTGCACAAGAAAATAAGTCTTTGGGTTCTGCTCATTTTGGGCAGAGTAAAAACACCATAACTAGAAACAACATTTTGAGGCTGTATGATTTTTATAGCAAAGCTCACATAGCCCAAAGAGTTGTAAAGGTATACAGGTCAGATTTACCTAAATACTCTCAAAATAAGAAATAAATGAAACTATTTCTACATCTTGTTCTTGGTGAAAGTGCTAATGTTGTTTATGTGGTGTTAAAAACATTTGTTTTGCTTAAGTCTTTTTGAGTATTATGTAGAAGATCTCACTACCAGTGCTGATTTTAAAGTTTTCATACATGAAGATAACCTCTTTTTTCTCCTACTTACCTCAAGGAGTAGTATTGGAAAAAAAGTTTGTTTTAGGAAATTGATTTACTGATTTTTACTATCCTCCATGGCTGGCTGAGGTATTTCATTTGTTAATGATGTAGTCTGCTGTAAAGTTCAAACTATGTAAGTGCAGCCATCCTGCTTTAATATCTAATCTAGCTAAGGAGGAGCTGAGTGGTAACCAGAAGAACAAGCTCAAGCTCAATTGCAAAGGAGCTGAAGGGTTTTTTAAGTCTCTGGGATATCTCTGGTTTTTGACCTGGAAAACTCAGTAACAAGCTTAGAAGATGCTTCTAAATGCCATTGTCTCTTTTTCTCTATTTTGATGATAAAATCATAGCATGCAGTCCATTAGAGATACAGACTTGATTCTCCTTTTGAATTTGTAATCAATTGTTTCAGGTATCATTAGAATGAGTGGAAATTCTTTTAGAATATGTTATTAATACTTTGTAAATAACATTTACTAACCACCTTTGACCTTCTAGGGTCTGCTAACAGGATGCAGACTATTGATTAGTGTTCATGTAATCTGCTCCTTAAAATTACTGCTCAACACCTAATTCATTGCTGCACATTGAAAAATTTATTTTTTTAATAGAATCCTGTATAATGTGTAAACCCTTGGCTTTACTGTGGTGATCCCAGCCTTAAAATTACTTGCATATATTTTTACTGCTCATATGACAGCCCCCTAAGTTGGTATGTATTTGTCTCCATCTGTGGGGAATGAGGTTATGTTTTCCCTGCAGTTGGCAAAGTAGTGACAAGAAGTCAAACGGCTATATTCTGGTATAAAGTTTATATATCTTCTACAGAATGAAGTCCAGTTTGTGGAACTTCAGTTAATGTGTTGAGCAATACTACTACTACGAAGTCTTTTCTTCAGTATATGAAGGGCTGAAAAATGCAGGACATGTGCTTGTAGGACAGCTGATGACTGGAATATGAAAGAGAACTCAAGAAAGCTATAGGAAACTCTGTAGATTCCCAAGCTGTAGTCGTGCTGGGAGACATGTGGAAAGAATTTGTTTCGAGTTGAAGAAATCACAAAGTTACAACAGAAATGGGCAAGTTGAGCACAAATTACCAAGACTAACTGGTATTCATAAGAGCTCTGAGGAAATTTTAAAGTAAAATAGCTGGATTTCTAACAGTACTGCACAGTTTTTCAGTTCTGTAGTACTAGACGGTGTAACTGTGATGCCAAAGCCCTGTTTCTCTGGGGATCTTGAGAACTGGAAGCAGGTCAATGTGTTGTCTCTACCAGACAAATTAATAATTGTAATGAAATAATTTTTCTCTAAGGTGAAGTCTGGCTTATAGATTTCTTGTAGTTTTTTATCAGTCATCAACTCTGATCAAGTCAACCAAGTCAAGTCATCACATGGATAAAAATATGGCCAAAACCAGGAGGCAGACAGTTGGAAAAAACTTAGGCTAGTGATGCAAAATGTTCAGGGTAGTAAGGAGGAGGTCTAGCTGAGGGGGGAAAATGGGAGAAAGGTCATATGAGACTTAGTAATTATGCAATAAAATGTCAGATGATATTGACTGCAGGTAGAAACAAAGTGATACATGTGGAAAAAGTGGTCCTATGTTGTCATACAGAATGAGAGGCTTTGAGCAGCCTATTAACACTGAGAAATAAGACCATGCAGTTCCATGATAATATCACCTTGTTGCTAGGCAGCAGATCAAAAAGCGAATGAAATACCAGGAATTATTAGAAAAGAAATAGGGAACAAACCAGGACATAGTTATGACAATGCATAAATTACATGGCTCACCCACTACTTAAGTATCATGTGCAGCTCTTGTCCTGTCATCTCAAAATAGATATATTAAAGCTGGAAAATGTTCAGAAAAGAGCAGTGGGGGTTATGGAGTTGATTCTCTGTAAGGCACAATTAAGTAGACCGGAGCTCTTCAAGAAAGAATCTGGGAATGAATAAATCGCTTAGAAGTGCAGAGATGGCAGAGAGAGGTGGGGAATAACATGAATTAAGGATTGTCAATTGAACCTAGCAGGAGCAAAGTTGAAAATAAACTAGAGGAAGCAGTTCTTCATGCACTGGGTAGTAAAGGCTGCCAAAAGACCCTGAGGGTGTATGAAGTTGGTGGTGCCTGGAGCACAATGAATACATAGTTGGAAAAGGGGTACATTTCATGCTGATATATAGACAAATAGCTGCATAACAAACCAAATTAGAGTATGAAGGCAAAGGGAAGTATTGTTTATGCTTGATCACTTCTTTTTTTTTTCTGTTCTTTGTTGTACTGTGTAACTTGTGGCCTCTTGTAGAGCTGGAATACAGGACTACACTGAAATGATAAACTGATTTCAGTTTAGCTTTGTCATAGTCCTCCAGGGTGAAAAATAAAGTCTCTGATAGAAATGAATGTCATACTTTTTCATGTAAATCCTAAAACACCATTATCCAGTACATTCATCTTTAAATTCCCCAATTTTTTTCATTACAGATAAGCAAATTTTTGCAAGTCTCTGGTAGTCATGGGAATTTTCAGAAATATCTTTTAACATGAAAACATAGGGTCATAAACCTATAAAAATGCCTCACTGAAATGCTGCAAACTATAAATATTCCTAAAGCATTAAATAATATACACCTAAGCAAAAGCATTTCTTGGCTGTAGAATTTTCTTTCGCTTGCAAGAAAACTTATTCCTTAATAGAACTGAAATGTTTTAAAATCCTTCTATAAAAACAGAGATTTCTTAGTTAGACTAAAGGTTCCTTTGTTAAAATATATATGTGAATTGTAAAACTGTTAGTTGGAGAAATTGTTCTTTGGATAGAAGTTCTGTATTAGCAGTTCGATAACTGTGATTCCATAGCACTAATATTCAAAGGAATTTTGTTAAAGAAGGTTTTCTATAAAAGCAAAACTGTTCTTTATGAAAGCTTTTGTTTCTGTATACAGACAGCTATTTGGAAGAATTTCCTACTCTCCTTCACTGCGCAGCCAGATTTGGATTAAAGAACCTTGCAACTTTCCTGCTCCATTCTCCTGAGGCCACAAAGGCGTGCAAAATAACAAACAAATATGGAGAGTATCCAGCAACTATCGCTGAGAAGCACGGGCACAGGGAACTAAGAAAATTAATCAGAGAATTGTCAGTAAGTCCATGCGCTTTTCCATGTCATCTATAACCAGGGGAGAGTGATGTACTACTGAGATCCCATAGTATGACATCTTGTAAAGCCTAAGATGGTGCAGTCCTTCTGTCTGAAAATATCATTATATTGTCCTGTCTCAGAAAGGGTTCCAAATGCGGTACAGCCGCTTTCTTGATGCAGTGTCACAATGGAGCTTTGTGTTGCTTAAGTATTGGGCATGTAATGGAAAGAGAACAGCTGTCTAGAGCAGAAGACAAAGATTTATCTAAAAGTCACTTTAAAAGTGACTTTGAACTCTCTTAGTATTGCCACTCTTCAGCATTCAGCAGAGTAGTTGTCTTGTCTGCTTCATTGTAAAGGAAGCCTAAATTGTACCACATTTTGTTAGATGGAGTAAATCTTTCTTCAGCTAGGTATGCAGGAGTCATTTGAGGCAATAGTTGGCTTTTCATGTGGAATGCAATAATAGAATAAAGGTCTGTGCATAGTTTTAGCATGCAAACTATTGCTAATAAATCCTAAGTGAATTGGCAGTATGAAAAGCAATATACTGTAGTAACATTTGACAACTTTAACCTGTTTTAAGTCTTTATTGTGCTAACTATAATATGAACAGAGATGATAATTCTTGCCCCAGAGGTTTTAAACCCTAGAGAACAGATCAGGTAAATCATATATTGAAAGAAAGACAGGGTATGAACATTGGCATAAGTAAGCTGATGTCGTAAGCAGCTTTGCTGGTGGTGTGGGGTTTGTTTAACTATTTTTGGTAGCAGACTCCATGTTCACAGACAAATGGCAATGGCAAACATGTAAGAGGATAAAGTACAAGGAGTGAGAGAACCAGAAGTTTCATTTTTCTGTTAGCCAGTCACCTTGACATAACCATGGATAGACATAACACCAAAGATGTCATCTGAAGAGATAAAAGATAATAGGTCTGTAGGTTATGTAGGGGAGAATGCTTTGTATGACTAAGGAAGAAAATACAAAAACCTAAGGATAATTTAATATAGTAAAAGATATCATAAGGAATGGAAACACTGGCTGACTGAGGTTAGTAATTAAAATTCTAGAGCAAGGACAAAGCCAAGCTTTTTCTTTGATACAGTTGGCATCTAATGTAGAGGTGAAAGATAGGAATTGGGAAAACTGAAGATAAGGTTTCTATGATCAGTGTTGAACCATGAAGATGGCTTTAGCAGTGTTTTGTGAGCAGGTTTGGTTTTTTTTTTTTTTTTCAGTAAGTTTGAGGAGAAGAAAACGGCAGACTCTAGAGCCTGAAAGTAGTGAGGCATTTTTGGTTGTGGTCATGGTGTTGAATGAGAATATGCTATTTATCTTTTTGTTGTTGAACAGCTATGGATACAGGCTCTGAAAACACTGAGGGTGGAGAATATCTGCAAAGCAAGCACTTCTCCTTTTCTAACACTTAAAGAAAGCTCATACCTAGTTGAGGATGTGATTTCTGTTTGTTGTGATGTTGTGTTTTCTGAAGTGACAGAATATGGCCTTGCGTTTTCTGGACAATGAATCTGAGCAGATTTCAAAAGCACTGCAAAGTTTTTTCTGTCAATGGAGTGCAAAGGGATGTTGTACAGAGGTGATACTTTTATCTCAGTTTTTGATACTGTAGTCGAGATGAAGAAAATGTGATTCCCTTTCCATCTAGTGTAAAGCTGTCCACAAAGCCATAGTTGTCTCACAGTCATCCTTGCACTTGTCAGAGAGTTCCTGCCAGTAGCAGTCTGTGAACTCCAGAGCTTGGAGTTTACCAGTTTGTCTTGAACTGTGTTTCCCAACATCCATACCTGTGGATCTGGCTAAATGCTGTCTTTGTACGGTCAGCTACCCCTGGTACGTGCTATGTGTAAAGGATTGGTAAGACTAGGCAGAATGTGAATAAGGTGGTACTTAACTCTTAGTGAGATACCTAGATTTCTTTTCTAAGATGGTCCTATGAGTCTGAGCATAGAAATAGAGTTTCCATGTTTAGTTTGTCATGTTTAGTGATAATGATTGATTCTGTAGAATATTTCTTTTTCCATGCTAGTATTGTAGAAATTCACCCTCCTGCACTTCAAACGTATCTTTGCTGTGCACCTCACATGGGGCTGGAGGCTTCCAAAATTGGGCAATTTTCTTTTTATGCTTAGAAATGCACTCATATTCAACCTTGTGCTATAGTTTGGGGCAGTTGTAAGAGGAGACATAAGCACACATGGTATAGGCAGACTACAGCTGGTGTACATTAAGAGATTGCATTGCACTCCTATGGTCTTTCTAGATTTTGGTAGACTTTGTGACTGGTGGAAGGCAGTGTTTGTCAGGGTGATATATTTCATTCTAAAAAATATGTAAAAATATGTGTATACTTCTGATTAGCTTTTCTTTTTTGGTAGGATAATTTAGTATAAAATTGTCAATCTGAAACATGGATTTATAATAATAACTGATTTTATACAATATAATTTTTCACTAAAAGGGTTCCGTCATGGTACATACCTGCTATTGTTTGCATGGAAACAGTTATCAGTAGCTGATCTCTGCTTGGTGACTGCTCTCCCAAGCATGGATACTTTTACTAGCATTGAATTATAAACAACTTTACTACCATCGTAAGAGTGTCTAGTCTGATTCAGACATGCTGTGGTACTACACATTTTCAGTTGACTCCAATGACATGGCTTTCTAATGCAACACAGGTAAAAGCTGAAGCATGCTTCAATTTTGCCAAATGCATAATACAGTATTTTAGAAATGTTAGCTCCAATCACTGGAAGAAAAATGGCTTATTTGTGTCTCCATAATAGTGCACTTAAGAACAAGAACACTTATTGTACTTCTGTAATTGGTGGGAATGTGGAAAGGAAATATTTGCATGGCTCTGAGCCAAGCAGAATTTAGTTCAACCACGTTCCAGGAACTTCCCATTACAGCTGGAGTATTGAAATTGCTCATTGTTACAATACAAGTACTTCTGTACTTGGCAATACCTCTCACTGTTTTAAAAATGTTACCTGTGTTTTGCCATTGCTTTAAGGAATAACTCCAAAATATACATAGTACTTCATCACTTCTGTCTTAAAGAGTAACAGAGTTCCAGAAAAATAACTGTATAAAAGCATACATTCAATTTGTCCAAAAGCTTGGGAAGTGTCTTTCATTTGCCTTTGTGCTGGAGAATCCTTAGAGGAGTAAGATTTCCCTGAGATGGTGTGAGAGAGAGAGAAGGAGAGAGAACAGCAGAAGTGACAACACCACGAAGCTACCTTTGAGCCCAGGGCTTTGTTGCACAGCCCTGTTTGTAGCTGGTGAGCACATTAGTGCTCAGGGCTCTTTGGTGATGCAGCTGTGCAGCTCCCATGTCCTGCAGGCTTACTGGAAGGGTGCTCAGCACTTGGTTGACAAAAGTGAACTGTTGGAGCTGGTTAACTTGCACACTGGACCATCTGTATGGCAAAAGTTCCCTGTCCTAGTTTAAAGAGAAACCCTGTTTTTCTGTAACTGGACACAACATTGATGTGTGGAGTGTTAAGAGCCACAGAAGGCAGATCTGGAGTGCCTGGCAGGCATACTGGGAGCTGACCTCCCGATTTGTGTCAAAACAAAGCACAGGGGAAGAAGGATCACTTAACATTTATCAGGCTTCTGTTGAAACAGCTGTATGAATGGAGGGGAAGAGATTTTCCCCTTTTAGTACCAGTGTTACATGCAGGGACATTAAATGCTAAACACCATGTCTTTTAAGACCCTGTATAATGTATGTCCATGAGTGGCAGCATTTGCTATCTCTGTCAGAAATGCTGCATTTCAAACACTCCTTGAAAATGTCTCTTGTTGTGAGAAAACACTCTAAGACTTGAACCATTTATGTTAAAGGTACTAAATGGAGGGAGCTGTCCCTTAGAGTTTTCACGGGGGATTACGGTAAAGCACAGTCTAAAATATGCCAGCAGTTTATTAAGCAATTATTTCTTGCATTTTAACACAAAACCACCTGAATGGACATTTATTTCCAATTTCTACGTGTTTCATTATAGCTAAAATGAAGTAATTCACTCTTCTATAGCATAAAAGAGGGATATAATTTAACGTTCTGCAATAACATCCTCCTTTGTTAGTCTTGTGATTTTGTTCCTCTATACAACTGAGTACTTGAATATTTTCCGTAATTGCTTTTAGGCTGAATTGCTTGAATCAGGTGTGTGAATTTAAAATGAATGAGAGACATTCAGTAGGAATATTGGCAGGAATCCTTGTCTCAGAGTATCTAAACCCATCTGAAGGGGAGATGATGAGCCTTTTGAGCTTAGCTGATCCAGCTGATGGTTCAAGTGCCAGTAAGAAAGGCTGCAATACTTTTGGTTTTCATTTGCCACAAGCTCAAAACATCTGCAGTCAGCTGTTAAGAGTACCCATGACAGGTAGTACATTGTTAAGCCATTTTAGTTTGTCTGGATATGTGGGCCTTATTTCAGATGTTTGTGTTTTGCATGTTCTCTGTCCCTGAAAGCTGCTTTGACACTAGTTTGTTGTTCTTGTTGGTATCTGTGGTCTTCTAAACCTACGCAAAAGTTCTGCCACCAGAAAATAAGGAAGGCACGTAAATGAAGTTCTAATGTAGCCCACAAAGCAAGACATTGAAAAGTAGAAGAGAGAAAATTTCTAAGCATTAGGTGACTAAGGAGGGGAGTATGGTCAATTTCTGACCTAATCATTTAAAACTGGAGGTCTCATTGATAGCCATTTTTGGCATTTATGCTTTGGTATGGGCATAATTATTTTGTTCCAGCACTTTGGGTTGCTAATTTCTCCCTTCTTTTACTAAGAACTATGCTGCTGAATGTGTCGTAGTCAGGAAGATTTTTTTGTAGTATACATCACAGTTCCTAAGAAAAATGCAATTCAGAAAGTGTTTTATTAGTTGCTTAATGCAAATAACTTCCAATTGTTGGCTTTGGTCTTTAAAGCAGATTCCTAGGGGTGATATGAATGTTATTTAAATATAAAAGCTGAAACAGTCATTTCATGTTGCAAACACACAGTTGAGACAGCACAAATTAATTTTTATATATAAAATACCTTCTAACATTCCAGAGTTGATTGGCTGAAATCTAAAGCAGAAAATGGAAGTTAATTGAGCTTTTTTTAACCTACCCAAGATCTGCGGCCAGGTCTGTGACAATCCATGGCAGAACAATGGACTGATGGAAGAATATTCTTCCTCTGCCACCAGCAAATCTCTGCCTGGATTTCTTCTTTAATATTGTTTTCTGTCTGCCTGCTTCAGGCATCCCTTAGGCAGCTGTTGAAAATATGTGTATAATTCTGTGCATATCGGTGAAGTTGCTTTAGAATTTGGAGACGGTGCCCTCCATAGGCTTTTTACAAGAAGCTTAGGCCTTTTTCAACAAGGGAGAGTTATATCAATTCCTTTCTAGCTCTGTTGAGATACATCCTGCAATGTCTAGATGCATAGTTGCTGAGTTCGCTGGTATTATCAGTTCCTTCAGTAGCAGAAAGAAACATAATCATACTCAGAGCCTGTTTTATTGAAGACACATCTTTTAGATAAGTTGGGGTAGGGGAGAAGATTTTGTTTCTGAAATGCTAACTATATGTTTTTAAGTTAGCAGACTTAAAGGATGGACAGGGGTGTAGGTTGGCAAGTAATTCATCGATGTACAGCTCCTCCCTTTCCATCTCTTATTTTGAACTGAATGGTTGAACTAGAATACAGGATTTCTTCAGGTATCTTCAAGTTGATGAAATGGAAAACCGTCTCCAAAACCAGTGTATTGTGGAAATTGAGTGTACTTTTTTCCCCTCAGGTGTTTTATCCAAAAAGAATCTTACCTGGCTTTGTTTACCTGGCTCCTATCACCAAGTAATAATAAATCTTTAGACAGCAGGAATCCCAAGAATTCTTGCTATTTGCTAGGGAGTTCCAGAAGCTCATCAGGAATTATCTTTTTTAAACACAAAAGTATGATTCTTAATGTTTCTATTTAGCTTTGTTTTTCTGTAAAAGGTCATATGATATGGGAGAGCTCTTCAAAATGAAACTGTTCTAGTTTTAAATCTGGTTGCAATATCTTCTTGAGCTATTAATTTTCTTTTGGGGAAGGACCATGTGTAGAAAGATGAAGTGGATATATATTAAAGAATCTTAAGTGAAATTAACTTGATTGCTATCAGTATTCATTTAATTACTTTAAATGATAACATAGTATTGCACTGGCCCATAGCTCATTACTTTCGAATAGCTGGAGGAGTGTGCAAAACAGAAGAGGATTAGTCTGGTTTCTGAAATTTGTGCTAGTACACTAGTGATTCCTTGATGAAGCCCAATGGGTTTTATTCTTGCCACAGTACTTTAATGTTCAGAAGTATTGGTTACACACATCCTTTGCTACACCAGAAATTACTTAGTAATTTCCAGTGATACTTTCTTTGATACTTTCTCAGTGACTGAATATTCACAAATGAAGTTCCTCTCCTGAGGAACTGGAGCTAAGTCCTGTGAGCTTCTGCCAACTGATATGCAAATGTTAAACTATGATTTCCATCAGATACTTTGTTCTCTTTCTTTTCCAGAATTGCTTGTGGAGAGGCATCCCATTATCAGTGCTTGGTGTCATATATTCAAGATTTGTTTTGGGGAGTTTGTTATTTCTAATGGGTGGTATTTCCCTCTTTTCTCTTTCACACGTTCTGAGGGACATGCTCTCTGTAATAATAACTTGCTGGCATATACTGCCATTTGAGGTCAGACAATTTATGTTTTAGTGAAGAGAGAGGATGTAGTCTGAGCTTGTCTTTAAGGAGAAAATACTAGATTTCTCATTTTTAAAAATCACAGTCATTACACTAAACACATTTTTAAAGTTTCTGTGTAGACTTTTATTCAGGCTAGTACCTTGCACCTTAACTGTGATTAAATCTTGTCATAACTATGCAATTGAGTATAACCTTGCGAAAAGAATGATAAATGGAACTGCAGATTTGGAAACCTTCTGTATGAGATGCCTATTGAAATTTATGTGTAATTTAAAATGAACTAGGATGTTTTTTCCAAAGAAATATCTAGTATTTTGTCTCATCTTTTGATATTCTATAACCATGTAGTCAGTAATTTGCAATTCAGCATTTCAAAACGCTTTTACAATTTTTAAGGGAAACTTGAATGCTAATAGAATTTCAGGCGAATGCATGTGAATTAGAAGCAGGACAAATTATAAAGGGTTCTGTGATAATACCTCTGTTGTTAAATGTTTCTAGGATTGTAAAACCAAGGTGTTTCCAGAGGTCCTTCTGTCTGTTTTGTTGACAGAGCAACATCAGCAAGATGCCTTAGCTAAGGGACTTTTTTGGGAAGGTGGATAGGGGTTGTCCAGTTTTTCAGAAGTAATTTTTAGGCTGAAAATCTGTATCATTCATCTGCATTGGTAGGCTCTGAATTTGAACATGTGATAAATACTTGGCTAAGCTGTTATGTTAATGGAAATGCAAATAAAATACTTCACAGAAGTGAGAAAAAAATAAAAGCAACCATGTTATGTGTTGTAGACATTCAAATGGCATGCCTATGTAAAATCTGGCCTCTGCATTTGGGTAGATAAGGACTCTACGCTAGGCCCTAAGGAGGTGTTTAGAAGGTATATGGTTAAAGATAACTAGAATAATGACTGTTTTTAAAGTAAATAAGCTGTTTCTGCAAAACTTCTTTCATGGTAAGTGAACAAACAAATTTTACATGAAATATTGTTCTGTATAAGATGTAATTCCTCTATTCAGCTAGTTAAGATACCACTGAAGCCAGAAGCATAGGAAGGATTTAACAGGCTAGAGATGTTTGTAGATGATGTGTACTAAAAGTACTGTGTCATGTGCTGTTTACATTATGAGGGCATTAATCCTCTGCACAAGTTACAAACCAGTTGCATGAGATTAATGGGCAAGCTACCCCATAGTTGTCAATTAATAAAAGAAAAATTCCTTGCACCTTTCCATCAGCTTTTCTGCACTTTCTCTTCCATTAACTATTATTAGGTGAGAAAATTGCCTTTTTGTTTCTTCTTCCTCAAATACAGACATCTCGGAAGCCCTTACAATGCAAACGAAAAGGTGAAATGATCTAAAATCACCTGCTAGCTCCAGGTTTACTACAAAAGGTAGGATTGGTGGGGCATTCCAGTGGAAATACTAGAGGCAAATTTGGGGTCTTGCCTCCGTCAGTGGAAGCAATTTGAAGATATATGTATAACTGTCAAAAAGCAGGTTTATTTTGATACAGTGTATGTTCTCAGACTTTCTGGAGTATGCCCTTTGGCTGCTTCCCAGTGATCTGGAAGGAATCAAACATCTGGCATATCTTGCGAGTTTTTGAGCACAAAGAAGGATAGCATATCAACAACACCTTTCTCCAGCCTCTCAGAAGGAAAAAACAAGAACAGAAGAAAAACACAGCACAAAACTGTAATAAGAGGTTTTCAGTTTCACAGGGGAAAATGAAGGAAAATGAAGAGGGGAAAGGAGCTGTTATTGTGGTAAATATCATCTGTGAGCCAAACCCACCTACCTTTTGAGTGACATTGTGAGGTCTGAAGGGAACTTTTTGATCTCAAAACTGTAAGAAAAACTAGGTGGAGAAGGAAGAATTCATGAGTAAAGATAGGTAAGAGGCTTGCCCTGTCCTTAAAAACCTGAAGGTTCAGAGCTCTGCACAGATTTAATAGTGACTTACCAGACAGCTGTAATTTATTGCTTAATTAGAAAAATTGTCTTTAGGCTCTTCATCAATAGAATGACCATTAAGGAAAGGCATTTCTCAAAGCTACCAAGCCCATTATATGGAAACTGCTTAAGAAAATCCATTTCTGTCCTGCAGACTGTTAGTACTATTTAACACAGCCATGCACAGTCTCAGTTTAGAATTCTGTCTGAGGACCCTGCACACTCTATTTCGCCTTCTGTTTTTCCCACCTCCACATACTGTTTTACAGTTTATGATTCAGTATTTCATTGCCAGAACTATAGGGTATCTAGCAATAATTATTTCCTTTTCTTGTGTTTGATACAAACTTAAAAATGGTTTTTTGAGTTCCCACACACTGCCAAACTCAGAAGAACATGCAGCAATTGACATGCATGTGTTCACTTTTATGAAGAAAGCCAGTATGTTACTAGATTGCTTTATAATGCATATTTAATAACCATCCCAATCACTAGAATTGAAATTGGATGCTGTGTCTGTAGCAGATCTGGGCAGCCTTCCTCAACGTCATGGGCTACATACCAGAATCTTCATATGGCTGGTAGCAGAAGTGTATGTTTGTCAGAGGTTGGGAGTTGTTCTTAGGCAGAAGTTGTTAATGGTTCTCTACAGTTCTTACTGTGAATGTGAAACATGTAACTTGATCTTAGCACTCTCTGATGATGCCAGTCATGTGAGCCATGTTGACTTGCTTTTGCACGTTCCTGAGACAGTGGGTTATTTTGCTGCATCTCTATAGCCTTGAGGTGACGTGGAAGCCATCCTTGAAGTATTAGGTAACTCCTTAAGACATGCAGTTGGCCACCTGTGGCCTTCTGAATTCCAGCTGAGTTCATCTGCTGTTAATAAATACCACTTTCTGAGAACCACAAGAATAAAAGTAGGCAAGAATGTCTCCTACTATATGGAAGACACTATCAAGACTACCTAGGGAAACACAGAAATTGGTATCTATACTAGGTATGGAAGTAGTATAATAAGTGTGATTCCTAATTAGATCACTTAAACCTTCAAACATATTTTAAATGAGATATAATTTTAATAATTCTGTCAGTTGATAGCATATACTGTCTTATGTAAATGGATCAAAGGACTGAACAAAAGTTTCTGTGGGGACTTCATATGACTCAATGTGCTTTCCAAATTAACATCTTGTGCTGGAAAAGGAAAAGAGGTTAAAGGTGGCAAAATCTAGTACTGGTATATAGATCTGCAGAAAGTTCTGGCCAGCTTATCCTAGCGGCACCTGTCATTGACAACACAATTGATGAAGTTATAACTGTAAAGTCTGGTGATTTTTATAGATTTCTTTGTTCCTCTCTTCATAAAGGTAAGCAAGATAGACCAATCATGACTGAGCTCATTAGTGAGAAACATTCACCTCCTTTCTTCCAGATTATTGAAGAGTAGCTTTTTAATTTATTTTGTTCATATTAAATGCATCCATGTAATGCAAAGAGAAAGGTGATACTTCTTACTAGTTTTTTAGTAAGTACTAGAGAAATGAGCATGCATATGCAGTGCATTGGGACTGCATTGTGTTATGTTGTGGCTCATGAAATATGTGTTTAGTTACAGTTTGGGTACTCAGTAAAACAGGCTTCTCTCAGACCCTTGGCTGCGAATCATTACTGAAGAACAATAATGTACAGTGCCAGCATATTGTTCAGGCAGCATTTAACTAGGAGGAGCAGTTAAAAGATTTACTGGAATTGAAAACTTCCAGAAAGGTAGTAAACAACTGGGTGTCTTGCAGTGATTCACTCTCTATTTGCAAGCAGTAGGTGCCAGTAAAAAGAGTAGATGGTAGAAGTGTGTGAGCAGAGGCTTTAAGCAACTTTGGAAAAATGCAGAGCTGGTGGGCTACTGTTGGGCATTTTACAGAGCAGAAATAATGTACCCAGAGCATAAATGAACAAAACCTTACTTTATAAAAGCTGAAGTTTTAACTACTTATCACAGCAGAGTTGAAAAAAGTAGATTTGGAATAGAAAAAGATAGAGAGATTTGCACCTACTTGGAATTGAGAATTTGTTCTTAGGGAATTTTTTGAATCTGGCATTTTCCACGAGCAACTGAAGAACAACAAAGGTGAAAACATTGGACAATATATGCTGATCTAAGTAGAGACAGAGAAACTAAAATTGATCACAAAAGTGTCTGGAGT